>NW_027507685.1:248808930-248881430 GCF_037356315.1 Lithobates pipiens
ACGTTCAGGCTAGTAGCCAATAGCTTTGGTCTTGTAATTTGATCTGAGCATGCGTGCCATTTTGTCTGATTGGAATTCTCTACTAACGATTGGACAAAGTCCGATCGGACTATGTTGTCGGAAAATTTTATAGCCCAGCTCTAAAACTTTGTCGGTCAGATATTCTGACGGAAACAGTCCGATGGAGCCCACACATGGGCGGATTATGCGACAACACAGTCCTATCGGACATTTTCCGTTGGAATGTCCAACCGTGTGTACAAGGGCTAACACATGGACTGTTTGGAGGCTGATACGCCTACGTTTTTCTTGATCCTGTTTTAACCTTTATAAATAAAGATAATATGCTTTACAATTTTGTTTGGGTCTCCCATGCTGAGCATTAAATTCCGGTCTATAGGCAGGATCTGAGTTAGCCAGCCCCACACTTTTTTGGATATCATCTTTAGGTATCAGAACATTTGCACGAGTACAAGTACTCATGCAAAGTGCTAAGTATTGGCACTGATACTTGTATCGGTGCAACCCTAGTGTCAGCCCTGCACAGTTGCCTTTCCCTAAATGATCCAAACCTTCACCCTATCCTATTGTTCACATAGACACTAATGCCGTGTACACACGGTCGAACATTCCGACCACAAAATCCGTCAGATTTTTTTCCGACGGATTTTGTCCTAAACTGGTGTTGCGTACACACGGTCAGACAAAGTTGTCGGAAAATGCGAGCGTTCGGAACGTGATGACGTTCGTTCGTTACGACGGGACTACGTCGAGTCAATAGCTTTGGTCTCGTAATTTGATCTGAGCATGCGTGGCACTTTGTCCGATCGGAATTCTCTATAAAGGATCAGAAAAAGTCTGTCCGGTTTTTTTTTGTCGTAAAAATTTGAGATCCAGCTCTCAAATTTTTTCCATCTGAATTTACGACGGAAAAAGTCCAATAGAGCCCGCACACGATCGGATTTTCCGACAATATAATCCGATCTGACCTTTTCCGTCGGAATTTCTGACCGTGTGTACAGGGCATTATTCTGTAGACCAGGGATCTGCAATCAGCGGACCTCCAGCTGCTGCAAAACTACAAGTCCTATCATGCCTTTGCCTCTGGGTGTCATGCTTGTGGCTGTCAGAGTCTTGCTATGCCTCATGGGACTTGTAGTTCTGCAACAGCTGGAGGTCCACTAATTGCAGCATATCCCTGATGTAGACCAAGATAAAAACTAGGTGGGTGCATTGGACTTGAGATAACCTAGAAAGTGAGCATAGAACACGTGCAGCTTTGAATTTCTAATAGATTTTTTTATTTTTTTTTTGCACTTATCAAACTTATATTACAAACACTTTAATCATGCATTTAACATACAATAATAGACCAAAAAAAAAGAAGTTCATACAACGGCTTATAAATTAAAATCCAAAGTCCTGTTTTCCTGACATGTTTTTTTTTTTTTTTTTAATTGAAGGAACAATGAAGTTCTCTCTGCTAATTAGTGAAATAAGCAATGAATTTTGAGCATAGTCTTTAAGTATGGGACTGCTAAGTGGGCATGCATCTTTTTCAAGCATACTTCAGGTTTCCATAGAAATATAGCTTTGTCTTAAATAAACTAATATTGTCTGATATTTGCTTTTAGAAAAGTGAAGAAAAAGACAACAAAGGTGGTGTGAATGAAGCAGTCTGTGAGTCACTGATGGGATTTGATCCACTTCAACAGTATCACTTAAGGTGTACGTCAAGACAGAAGAAAGAAAAATCTTAATTAGTAGATCTCTGAAATACATGCAAATGTTCCCATGTTTTATACCTTTAAGCAAAGTGAAAGTACAAAAAAAAAAAAACTGTTGATTTGCCAGAAATATACATTGTAAAGTTCTCCTACCTTCTTCTTTGACATAATAACACAGTTCTGAATTTGTTAGCACGTGGTGTCAGCCATGCCTACTTCATTTCTGATTACAAAGAAGACAGCCTTCTCATTAGCCCACCTCATCTCCATAACCCCTTGCTCATCCCCTCTCTTCTCCTGATCTCCAGAGTCCCCCCTCATTTCCTCAATCCTCTTTATTTCCATAACCCCTCTCTTCTCGACGGGTCAAATGGTCGATCTCACTGATAATTTGTGTGTTCATCGAACGGGCGAACAGCCAATGTTTGACCCGAACTCATGCTTGGGCCGAACCCTTCACCCACCCCTACTCAATATAACCATCGGTTTGATTTACTAAAACTTGAGAGTGCCAAATCTGGTGCTGCTGTGCATGGTAGCCTATCAGCTTCTAACTTCACCTTGTTCCATTAACCTCCCTGGCGGTATGATTATTTCAGGTGCTGAAAGCGGTACAATTATTTTGCATGGAAATTTGGCGTTTTATATTGTAGTCCTGTAATTCTTAGGTAGGGATGAGCTCTGTGTTCGACTCAAACATCGGCCGTTCGTCTGTTCGGCGAATTCAGAACTTTGTGGATCGTTCGCACCAAATTCGTGTGGTACAAACGGCCCACAATGCACTACGCCATTGCAGTGCATTGCTGGCTCATGATTGGCCAAGCATGCACTGTGACCCTGCATGCTTGGCCAATCACAGCGCCGGCAGCGAGGAGAGACATAATTGGCCACAGGCAGGATGCCTGTGGCTAATTATAGCTCAGGAGGTTTAGTACACGGCCCACACTATATAAGGCTGCCAGCGTGGCTGCCTTGTGTAGTGTGTTCTGGCGTGCACGGAAAGAGCTAGATAGGCAGGGACAGTGTGTTCTTTTCTCAGGCATCTTAAAGTTAAAGTGTTGTTGTGTGCCTCCAGCACAGTATACACCTGTATCTACCCTTTATTGCTTTTTTTCTCTAATTAAGGCATCTGCAGGAGTTAGTGGGTGTTGTGTGCCTCCAGCACAGTATACACCTGTATCTACCCTTTTTTGCTGGTGTTCTCTAATACAGGCATCTGCAGGAGTTAGGGGGGTTGTGTGCCTCCAGCACAGCACAGTATACACCTGTATCTACCCTTTATTGCTGGTGTTCTCTAATACAGGCATCTGCAGGAGTTAAAGTAGTTGTTGTGTGCCTCCAGCACAGTATACACCTGAAGATACCCCTTATTGCTGGTGTTGTCTGTTGCATATCTTGCATATTAGTCTTTAAAATTAGCACTTTTGATTTCGAACGTTCGAGTCCCATAGACTTTAATAGGGTTCTAAAGTTTGTACGAATTTTAGGTCCGTTCGAAGGCACTGGTGCGAACCGAACCGGGGGGTGTTCGCCTCATCCCTATTCTTAGGGATAACTCACTTAAATCTGTCCAAACCAGAGTCTAGCAGACATCCCGGGTATGATAAAGTTTGAAAAATGAAATCATAAATTATAATATAATAAATAACTATAAATAATTATAACAAATAATAATATAACAATAATAAACAAATATTCAATAATGTAATCAAATCAAAAACACAGAAATTTGCTGAGTTGCAGAATTGTCACTGTCATTACTTTTCAGTATTTGATGACGGATCTCCCCACAAATCACTATAGCTCAATTCTGCGAGTGATTCTAATTTATTATCGCTGTTTTCTAGCTGGTCTAAAACCATTTTTGATTTAAAGGGACAGTTTTGGTTGCTATGGACAGTCTCCAGTTTCCAGGCATAAAGAACAGTTTTTATATTATAAAATTGCATGCAGGGCACTGGGCAGACCACTAGGGACAAAGGGCATGTGAAATAACAACATACAGCAATGTAATCTGTAATATTACATTATACTGTATGTAATGTGTGTGTTTCACTTTTTGAATTTGGCACCGTTCTCCATCCCTGTGCGTCGCAAAGCTCGCAGAGAATGGAGCTCGGCTCTGTGATAGATCGAGCAGAGGACGGCTCACTCGTACAGCAGGGGGACATCGCTGGATCCAGGGGACAAGGTAAGTAAGCTCTCCCTGGATTCAGCAATGCGGTCGCGAGTCTGGCTCGGGGTTACCGCTAATGGTACAAAATTTTCAACCCGAGCCAGACTCGGGAATACCGCCAGGGGGGGTTAAAGCGGAAGTAAATCCATCCATAAAACAGTTTAATTTCCGCCGCGTGCCAGAAATGTAACTCTCACATTGGTTGTGCTCTCAACCAAACTGCCAAACCATCCAATGGCTGGTGTCATAACTGATCACATGTGCAGCATCATGGCAGTTGTAGATTAAACAGAGGCAAAGATGGCAGCTTCCTTGGCTGAAAGCGATAGGGGGGGTTTACTTACACTTTAAGCTTTGACCATAAACCTGGAATCTGATTGGTTTCTATGCAGATCAGCAGCAGATTTTGCACTCTTCAGTTTCAGTAAATCAACCGCTCTTCCTTCTTTTGAATTTTCTCCAAAAGGATGGAACGGTACATTGTTTAGGCAACATTCGGTGCCACCATCAATTTCCTGGACTGTGATGCCAGCTCAGAAAGTAATCAATTAGTAAATCCCAGTGCCCATGTGTGCAGTTCTTGGTTGTCTTCTCAAATGCCTGACATAGATCAGCCTTTCCCCCCTGTAAGTTTTTGCCAGATTACCGTGTTACAGTCTGATCACTGGGGAAGAAGAGACTCAGGAAAAGCTTTCTCCTTCCTGCAGTAAACCAATGACAATATCTCAACCTAGGCAAAGCTACTGGACTATTGGACAAATTGGCTGCTTTTTAACAATGAAAGGGTTTTTGTTTTTTTTTTGTTTTTTTTTGAGTAGCCCCTTTTAGATTGCATCCCTTGAGCTTGCCCTGCTTGCAAAAGTTGAAGTCCAAACATGACCAGTATCAAAAGTATCAATTTATAAGCATAGCTCCCAACTGTCCCTGATTTCGAGGCACTGTCCCTGATTTGGAGCAATGTCCCTCTGCCCCCCCCCCCCCATTTGTCCCTCATTTTGGTCTAATCCATATAGTTGTATATAAATTGCACTTTTTACCTTTCAAAAAGTGTTTCCCGGTGCTAAACCTTTCATCCAAATTGCTGCATTTGTACATTTTTAAAGCCAATATAAAGGAATAGTAGTGGTAAAAAAGCCCTTGTGGATTTAATTAACTTTTTATTTTTTGATTAATTCTCCTTTAAGAGGGTGTGGCAGGGAGTGTGTCCTATGCCTACATGCGTTTGCTAGTAGGTGTCCCTCATTCCCATCTCAAAATGTTGGGAGGTATGTATAAGGCAAATACATAGCCCAGTTGAGGCACCAGAGAAGTGTTGGTGAGGAGTCAGGCAGAAGGCTTGGGTGTGTGGAACACAGGGAGGCATAGTCAGGATATCTGGAAAACGTTACAACAGGTTGTAAATAAATAAGAAACAAGTCCAAGGAGAAACTAAAGTAATATTAGGCCAACCATAATCCAGGGAGAAGTAGATGGAAGTCTCTGGCACATTGCATCTTAAAAAAATAGCAAAATTTCCTCCAACAAACTTTGATTGCTAAATACTCTCGCACAAATATATATTTATTTATTCACCAAAATTTTTTAAAAAGTAGCTTTCACTGCAATTTTCATCCTTTCTCGGGTGCTTTTGCTCTAGATGATACAGCACTTTCAAATTGATGTCAGCTTCAAGCTCTCAGGAGCAGTTGAATACTTACTTGTTCACCCGTGGTCCTTGTTGTCTGCTTCGACCCCAGGAAGTGCCGATGGGTATAGGCATGTTCATGTGATTCTTCCTGGATGTTTTCATCTCTGTAGGCGGTCCTACATTCATAATTTTATAACTCCTGGGGTCCCACACCACCACTGTATTTTACTGATGCTTACAGTATATGATACTATACATGTACGAGATTTGAAATATTCCAAAAGCATTGTATAAGCCCTTGTACACACAGTCAGACATTCCTATGGAAAATGTCCGATCGGACCGTGTTGTCGGATAATCCGACCGTGTGTGTGCTCCATCGGACTGTTTCCGTCGGAATATCCGACCGACAAAATTTTAGAGCTGGGCTATAAAATTTTCCAACAACATGGTCCGATCGGATGTTTGTAGAGAATTCCGATCAGACAAAATGGCGCGCATGCTCAGATCAAATTACAAGACCAAAGCTATTGGCTACTAGCCTGAACGTTGTAAGGAAATAACGTCATCACGTTCCTAACGATTGGATTTTCCGACAACTTTGTCCGACCGTGTGTATGCAACACCAGTTTCGGACAAAATCCATCGGACAAAATCCGACGGATTTTGTTGTCGGAATGTGCGACCGTGTATACAAGGGCTTGTTTGGGTCTCCCATGCTGAGCATTACATTCCGGTCTATAGGCAGGATCTGAGTAAGCCAACCCCGCACTTTTTTGGATATCAGCTTTAGGTATCCGAGCATTTGCACGAGTACAAGTACTCAATGCAATGTGCTAAGTATTGCCACTGATACTTGTATCGGTGCAACCCTAGTGTCAGCCCTTGGTATGCTGACGCCTGAAGAGTTCCCTTCACTAGAACTAAGGGACTAATATCCGACCGACAAAATTTTAGAGCTGGGCTATAAAATTTTCCGACAACATGGTCCGATCAGACTTTGTCCGATCATTAGTAGAGAATTCCGATCGGACAAAGTGCCACGCATGCTCAGATCAAATTACAAGACCAAAGCTATTGGCTACTAGCCTGAACATAGTCCCGTCGTAAGGAAATAAGGTCATCGCGTTCTGAACGATCGGATTTTCACCAGGTTCGGACACAATATTGTTGTCGGAATGTCCAACCATGTGTACACGGGCTTAGACATGTGTGGTTCGTTTCATACGAATTGAAAATTCGTACAAATTTCCGAAAATTCGTACAAATTTCCGAAAATTTGTACATTCGGAAGCATCCGAAATACGAATTTCTATGCTTCCAAAGTGAATACGAAATACGAAATTTTGTTTATGAATTTCGGACCCAAATTCCGTTACAACGGAAACGTGACTGGTGTTTTATTGACCAATCAGAGGTTTTCTTTTGCTATATATATATTTAAAAAAAAAAAAGAAACCTAGCTTGTGAAAAAAAAAAGTTGGTGAAAATGTTTCTACTTGCAAACAAAAAAGAAAAAGTGTTCCCAAGGTGGGGCTTTTTACCAGCGTAATTACCTGTAAAAGCTAATCAATGTGAATGTAAAGAATTACTGACATGTGGCAAAAAGGCTAGTAATATAAATATTTTATTGATAAAAAAGAGGATTAGATAGGTGACACAGTGGTCAGGGACTGAGCTCCACTATGTGAATAAAAAATGTATAGTGTTACATGTATAGGCAGAAATACACATATACATACAATTATAATGCTTGTAACAAAGTATCGGTACAATAAAAGATATATGCGTATAGATAATATAAACCCTTTACGCGTTTCGACCCTCTCAGGGGTCTTCTTCAGAAGGTTATTATCTATTATGGAAAGGGGGAAAAAGAACAAACATAAGTATATATCCATACATGATACACTGTGTTGTGCTGAAAATAATCTGCTGTAGGCAGAGTATACAACGTATACAACAAACATTGTGAGATTACACAATTAGCAATCAGGTCATGTATATTATAACAATAAATACCTATATTAATCACAAAGGGAATCCTCTTTTAAAAGACCGGAAAAGACTCCGTCACTTCTCCCATAACCTTCATGGATGTGCCGACCTTGTGTAGATGGAAAATAATGGCTAGCTCTACCAAAAAGGGAGAGCGAACACATCCATATGAAGGAAATGGGTGCATTACAATCTAACAATGCACCCATTGGCCATCTGAAACCCACTGCACTAAATAAGGGACGTAGGAAACCTAAAAGAAATTATAACAGAGATTCACCTGACAAAGAAAAAAAGAAAAGCAATACCGGGGGGGAGACCCAGTTAGAATCTAACACTAAACAGGCCCCGTTACCAAATTCCATTGGAACTAGGTCTGTCAATGAATCCCCTGTTGGGTATGAAAATAGATTAGCCACTCATGACGTAACAAACACATTATACCCGAAAGGGGATCTGAATGCTACAGAACCTACACCTGAGATTAAATCCAATACTTTAAATGCCATACGGGGGTCTCCCCTTCCCCCAAACAACAGGGGATTGGGCAACCTGGATACCTTTGTCACCAGAATCCTACAGAACCCATGAGTGTAATAAATTTGTCCTCATACACTATGACTCCAATCGAAACAAATGTACTTTCGCGAGGCCTCACCTTTTGCCCACAGGAGGAGTTTGATATCTTTGAAGTGACAACTGACATCCAACTCTTCGCATGCAGGCTCCTTCTTCAGAGCCTGCATGCGAAGGCGAATGTGGATGATGAGGACCATGAGACACCCAAATTAGGCATGAGAGAACTTAGAGCCCTACGAGATCTAACATTGCTCTATGAGGAAAACAACACTCTGGGCCTGATTGATCGGGTTGACCTGGAGTCCCTCTTAGCGAGTAATACTGATCAGGTGAAATGTCATTCATCCCTGAAAAAACCTTCAGGATCCTTCCCCCCATTGAATCTCAATCCATGCATTGAGATCTTTGTCAAACAGGTGCTGAGTGATATTTCCAAACTCCGTCGTAAGCAAATCTATCCCGCAAACTTAAGCAGTGAAGAATATAAAGCCATTCAATCATTAGGGAACAATGTGAATATTACCATTAAACCCTCTGATAAGGGGGGAAACGTGGTGCTGATGGATAATTCTGATTATCTTAACATGTGCCAGGCTATACTGGACAACACGGACTGGTATAGGATGATCCCCACCAGGGTAATTCTTACCTATCACCAACAATTCTATGAATTGATTGATAGTGCATTACAAATGGGCAGTATCACCAGAGACCAGTATTCCTTCATCAACCCCAAGTTTCCCACAAAAGCTACGTTTTACTGCCTTCCCAAAATTCATAAGAATCCATCTCGTCCGCCCGGCAGACCCATAATTTCAGGTAGGGGTGGGCTAACTGAAAATCTTAGCAAGTTAATTGACTCCTTCCTGCAACCCCTTGTGATGGAGATGCCGTCATTTGTCAAGGACACTATACATCTTTTGCAGATCATTGATAATATGACATTACCGACCAACGCCTGGTTAGTAGCAATTGATGTAGAAGCCCTTTATAGCTCAATACCCCATACTAAAGGGATTGCAGCTATTCGCAACATCTTACAACACAGGGAGCTGTACGACCAGACCCTGACTGACTTCATCATACAGGGATTGGAGTACATCTTACATCATAACTATTTTGTATTCAATAACTCCCACTACCTCCAGGTACAGGGCGTGGCCATGGGCACTTGCTGTGCCCCGGCCTACGCCAACCTGTACCTGGGGGAGTGGGAGAAATCCCTCCTGTCTGACGGGAGATTCGTCGATTTCACGCGCCATATTCGCCTATGGCGGCGGTATATCGACGATATTCTCGTCATATGGGAGGGCACGGAGGATCAGTTGCTCAAATTCGTAACCCAAATTAATGTAAATGAATACAATTTAAAATTTACAATGTCATATAATCCTCACTTGATCACTTTCTTGGACATAAAAATTGGGCGTTCTCCCACTAATTCAATCTTTACCACCTTGTACCGCAAGGGTACTGCAGGGAATACTATAATCCATGCAGACAGCTTCCATCCAACGAATCTAAAAAAGTCCATACCATATGGCCAGTACCTGCGGTTGCGCAGGAATTGTTCGGATGATGCCCTCTTTAGGGTTGAAGCTGCCCAATTACAGACAAGACTATTAGCCCGTGGCTATAGCCGAGTATGTCTGCGCAAGGCGTACAATCGAGCATTGGCCCAATCTCGCAATAACCTCCTACACCCTGGGGCAGCGAAGGATGACCCTATCAGGCATTTTGCCAGGATCATCCTTCGTTTTTCCAGGCAACATATCCCGATTCGACATATTATCCAAAAACACTGGCCCATTCTGAAAGACGACCACAAAATTGGCAAACTAGTTTCTAGTCACCCTTTAATTACCTATAAACGCGCTACTTCTTTTTGCGACAAACTGGTACAAAGTGAATATAGAGATGAAGCAAGGCGAGCAGCGCACTGCTCAGTTTTGGGATCATTTCCCTGCGGGCATTGCTCTACCTGCAAGTACATCAAACGGGACAAAATCTTTCGACTGCCAAATGGTCGAACATTCCGTCCATCCCACTTCACTAACTGTCAAACACGTGGGGTCGTGTACCTCATGGAGTGTGAATGTGGGTCGTACTATGTAGGTAAAACTAAGTTAGAACTACATAAAAGGATAGCCAAACATATCTATCATATGGAGATTGGTAATTTTTATGTACCTCTCGGACGACATGTAGTAACCACACATAACTACAAGATGCCTGTAATCTCTTTTGTAGTCTTGGATCGTATGCACATCCCTGTTCGAGGAGGAGATTGGAACAAGGTCCTTCTCCAACTCGAACAGAGATGGATCTTTAAGCTTAATGCTACTACTTTCCCAGGACTGAATGAAGCTATATCATTTGCTCCATTCCTAAAGGGTTTTACTTCTGGCAAAACACAGTAATATATTGTGGATTAGCCATCCGTCTCCCATGTCTCTTTTGGTCCTTAGTTCTTTCTCTCTTTCTCCCTGTACATCCTTAAGTATCTTTGTCCCTGGTGTGGGTTCCTGTGGAGCACTCATGTAGTTGACATGTGACATGTATGCAAGTAACATGCTTAGGTATCCCATTACTTATTGGAATGGGTGCAATTTATCTGTGTCCGTCCACCTTTTGCGCCCGATGGGATGAACTTGTACATGCGTGATATACTAATGCAATATATAAGTCTGTGCCCCGTGACTACTAACCTGCCATATTTCCATATACTAATCAGTAGACTTTTCTTTCTGTATGCCCAGTTTACCTGTAATTATATGCCCATTATGAAATGTTTTTGCATATATTTATTTATTGTTATTTTTTACTTTTTACTTCTGACATGTAGTTATTAAAATGTATTTAAAATATGTTTCTTTATATTATAGTATTTCACATGCTGTATGACGGAAAGTCCGGATGCATTTCCCCATTTCCTCCACTTGATGGTGCCCTTTGAGGTTACTCCTCGTCCTTGTTTATGTCTACTGGATGGACCAATGGGGTATGGCTTCACGACCAGAAGAGGGGAGCGGCATCAACGCGCGTATGCCTCTCCCCATTGGGTCCCGGGATACGAGCGGGTGAACGCCGCCCGTCCCGTCCCAACTGGGGGCCTCGTTACGCACACGCGCTTTACGCGTGCGACGCGACGCACCTACGTCACGCTGGTATGTATGGTATGTATCCTCCCGCCATATAGCGAGGATCATTTTCGGAACGCCGAGGAGACCACATCCGGTCGGCCTTCCAGGCGACCAATAAGGGTTCTGGCATAACAGGTGGAGATCATGATTGACAAATCAACTCAACTTGGGCTATTTATACCCCACCCTTTCACACTGGCACACTATTCCTTCAATCACAGGATAACATTTGCATCGTTTTCACGCACCGGGGTAAGTCTCTGGGTCTTTCCACTCAATGTCCTTTCACTTTTTTTCTTCATTTGCACTATATATAGTTCTGCTAGCAGGAGCATAAAACTATCTCTTGTTTATTTGCAGACATTAGACCTTTCTCGCTCCAGGAAAACATACTATTGTGAGGGGCTGCATTGCAAAGGTCATCACCTTTAATCACTTTACCACCAACTACTATAGTGTTTTTCTTCTGGTTCTACTATTTAATGTGGACCCATTGGAAATCGGTTACAGGTATACATACATTGTCCAACCCCAGCACCACTGTGGTCACGCTGGGTTAAATTGGTAGTTGCAACACTATTGCACCTTTATTCCATCTTTCCTTCACTTCCTCACTTCAGTCACGTTTGTGGTTTGTGTTTTGTTTATTTTGCACCAGTCTGTGTTCACCTCACCGTTTCTTCCTTTCTTTCTTCTCTCACTTTTCCTTCTCTCCTTCTTTCCCTCTGCATACGGTGCTTCTGTTTGACGTTGATTTTCTCTTTGGGTATGCACCGCTTACACTCTAACTGAGTGTAGCACCCTACTTGGAAATAGCATGATTCACTGTGACATATATATACCCCTGATATGTGTATACCACTGACACTGTATATGGGTATATTCTATCTCTCCATACAGAGGTGATAGTTTCTAAATAGGGCCCCTTATATATATATATATACATATATGTCTCATATTCTTTCTTCCTTTGTAGGTCACCCCCTCTCCTAATCCTGTTTACCTATACCCATACCTTCCTCCATTATTGCATTTTGGAGGCAGCAATAGGGATGTGATCCCTTGCAAGCTTTTTACCCCTCGGATCCATTTTCCTTCGCTCTCCCTTTTTGGTAGAGCTAGCCATTATTTTCCATCTACACAAGGTCGGCACATCCATGAAGGTTATGGGAGTAGTGACGGAGTCTTGTCCGGTCTTTTAAAAGAGGATTCCCTTTGTGATTAATATAGGTATTTATTGTTATAATATACATTACCTGATTGCTAATTGTGTAATCTCACAATGTTTGTTGTATACGTTGTATACTCTGCCTACAGCAGATTATTCTCAGCACAACACAGTGTATCATGTATGGATATATACTTATGTTTGTTCTTTTTCCCCCTTTCCATAATAGATAATAACCTTTTTGCCTTTTTTTTTTTTTAAAGGCTCATACTTACCTAGGTGGATGCAGCATTGGTTCCCCAGCGCCTCTAAGCCCCTGTACACACGGTCGGAGATTTCCACAACCAAATCCGTCGGATTTTGTCCGTCAGATTTAGTCTGACAGATTGTGTCCGAAACTGTTGCATACACACGGTCGGACTAAGTTGTCGAAAAATCCGATCTTTCAGAACGTGATGACGTAATTTCGTTACGATGGGACTAGATTCAGGCTAGTAGCCAATAGCTTTGATGTAGGAATTTGATCTGAGCATGCGTGGCACTTGGTCCGATCAAAATTCTCTACACATGATCGGATTACGTCCGACCGGCCCAGTTGGTCGGGAAATATTTCCAACGTGTTGGAAAATTGGGTCCGACGGAGATTCGGACGGGATCAGTCCGCTGCATACCACACAATCGGATTATCTGATGACACAGATAAGACGCATTCCGACAGATTCTCCGACCGCGTGTACGCGGCATAACACTGATAACCGACCAATCTAACACTGCTGATCATTCGGTTCTCACAGCTCCCTGAGCAGAGAGCTGGTGACTGTTGGTCACCAGCTCTCTGCTCTGCCACCCCCCCCATCCTTACTGGAGTGCTGAGTTGTGCAGGGGGTGGGAGCGGGAGGGCTCAGGCTCTCAGTGGCTGGCCAAAAGGCTAAGCTGGGTGCCTGTCCAGGCTTGAGGTTGGATCCCGACTTCATTGTCACGATCTTGCCTGAGCCTGGATCGGCTGTGTGACGTCAGCCAACAGTAGGCTTTAGCTCGCTGTCTACTGAAAACGGGTTAACAGTAGTGCAGAACGAACTTCACTCCTGTGATCCACAGGAGAAGTCCAACCAAATGAGCTTTGGCTGTACTTCTCTTTTAATAGCAGTAGGGAAACGTGAGGTCATAGACTTAGATGGGCTGTGCACCCAAGGTGCTTTGATAATAAGACAGAATTTCATGAAAGCCCTTTGGTCAAGATACTGTAGTTGCCATACTTTAAGCTTCTTTACTACTTCCATCAAGATATTTATTTAAATTAATTAATTTACAAGCCATGCACTGGTTAACCAAGAGCCATGATGTCATCAATACCAACCGTTATTTCCTGCCGTGGTATGTAATTAACCCTGGAAATTAGTAGCTAAAGGCAAGAACTTTCTCTTTACGTTCAATGAATTTTTTTTTTTCCCACCCGTGTCTTCCAAGATCTAATCAGAAATAAATTAGCATGTTATTTTCATTAGTACAACTTTTCTTCCCAGCTACCAACTTCTCCCAAATAATGTAAACCAGAAAAAAAAAAAAAAACATTGTCAGCAATTTTTCATCTTTTTAATAGCTACACAAACAACAAAGATGTAAAATTATGAATGCTAAATGAGATTTCGAAACAAATTGTTTCACTGTTCAAAGGGTGTCCAAGTAAGTTTTCTACCTATATGTGAAAAAGTTTAGATCTCGATATTATTTTTCATGGAACGCATTTTTTTTTTAAATTGAAAAAAAAAAAAAAACTCATCCTACGCATTAACAAAATAAACCACAATGAGCCTTATAATGATTAAATTGTACTTGATTGACATTCTACAAATTACCATTGTGAGCTGCTATGCCTCAAGCTTGAGACAGAAAGGAGATCAGAATTTTACACTCTTTAAACCGGAGAAATGTTCCATTAAAAGAACCCAGCGGGGTAGTGATTAATTCTTTGGGCCAGCAGCTTGGGGCCATTTGGCTACATTTATGAGCTCATGCTCTTTGACTTTGGAAAAACTCCATAAAGCAAAAAAAAACATAAACATACCACTGTACTGAGCACCCCAGACAAATGTTGAGCCTCTTAATGCAGAATAAAGGACATCTAAATGTCAAGTTTAAATGATATACTCTGCAGTTTGCAACAGCTGGATGTAGACATAATTCTAATTTACAAAAAAAATAAAAAATGGAAGAATTATGAATATAGAACATTTCTTGAAATACGCAGTGAAGTTTTTGGTTGAATAGATATGAAGGACACAAAATAATGTAGCTCTGTATTCATGAATACATAATTGGGGCTCCTTGCACATGGATGGTTTGAGACTTAAAGACCAAGTCCAGACAAATAAAAAGTTATCTCTTGCAGTGGGCTATGCTAATTTCTAATTTTTATCTGGGGGAACAATAAAGGAAGATTTACCAACCTGATTCACCACTCGTCCCTGCTGTTATATTGATCTCTACAGCCTCTACATCCCCACGCTCCACCGGTCTAGGATCCTGATGGCATCACAACTAGAGCAGATTCCATAACCCTTCTCTAGATGTGAGGTTTCCAAGGGACAGCCCACCAGCAGATCATGGAGGAGTGCTGCTGCCTGCCTGAAATACTCAGTGACAGTTTTGTTTGAATAGATATAAAGGACACAAATGAATGTAGCTCTATATTCATGAATACATAATTGGGGCTTCTTGCACATGCATGGTTTGAGACTTACAAACCAAGTCCAGACAAATAAAAAGTTATCTCTTGCAGTGGGCTATGCTAATTTCTCATTTTTATCTGGGGGAACAATTAAGGAAGATTTAACAACCTGATCCACCACTCATCCCTGCTGTTATATCGATCTCTGCAGCTTCTACATCTCCACGCTCCACCGGTCTAGGATCCTGATGGCATCAAGACCAGAGCAGGTTCCATAACCCTTCTCTAGGTGTGAGGTTTCCAAGGGACAGCCCACCAGCAGATCATGGAGGAGTGCTGCTGCCTGCCTGAAATACGCAGTGGCATTTTTGTTTGAATAGATTTGAAGGACACAAAATAATGTAGCTCTACTGTATATTCATGAATTCATAATTGGGGCTTCTTGCACATGGATGGTTGGACCAAGTCCACACAAATAAAAAGTTATCTCTTGCAATGGACTATGCTAATTTCTCATTTTTATCTTGGGGAACAATAAAGGATGATTTACCAACCTGATCCACCACTCGTCCCTGCTGTTATATTGATCTCTACAGCTTCTACATCCCTACGCTCCACCGGTCTAGGATCCTGATGGCATCAAGACCAGAGCAGGTTCCATAACCCTTCTCTAGATGTGAGGTTTCCAAGGGACAGCCCACCAGCAGATCATGGGGGAGTGCTGCTGCCTGCTTGAAATACGTAATGAAATTTTTGGTTAAGTAAATATGAAGGACACAAATGAATGTAGCTCTATATTCATAAATACATAATTGGGCTTCTTGCACATGGATGGTTTGAGACTTACAGACCAAGTCCAGACAAATAAAAAGTTATCTCTTGCAGTGGGCTATGCTAATTTCTCATTTTTATCTGGGGGAACAATAAAGCAAGATTTACCAACCTGATCCACCACTTGTCCCTGCTGTTATATCGATCTCTGCAGCTTCTACATCCCCACGCTCCACCGGTCTAGGATCCTGACGGCATCAAGACCAGAGCAGGTTCCATAACCCTTCTCTAGGTGTGAGGTTTCCAAAGGACAGCCCACCAGCATATCATGGGGGAGCGCTACTGCCTGCCGGAGGAGTGGAGGATCAGGTAAGTAAAACTGTTTCTCCTCTCCACTAGACAAAACACGCTATTAATCTATGCATTAAAGCAGAACTACATTGCATCTGATCACCACAAACCAAAATTGCAATTTAATGACTTTTTTGTATTCAAAGCAAAACTTCCCCATCCATCCATGTCTCCATTATTGTCTTAGCTGAGAAATCACTATGAAAAACACCTCTTAGCTAATCAGCCATTACTATCTTGTGTAAGGGCAGATGATTCATTTAGCATTTACTTCCTTATTTACCCTTAGCTCAGGCAAGTGGGTAGGAGGGTATGCTGAGAAAAGCCCTCCTCCCTTTCTGAAGACTCTTGAGATGTATAATATCATTTGCAGAGGCCTAGTAAGCAGGAAGTAGTGGAAGAAAAAGTTTAAAACAAGTAAATATGATACACCTTCCTACTTATTTACTAATGCTAGCAGCATGATGATTAACCACTTTCAGACCGGACCATTTTGCTGGTCAAGAGGTCTTTTTACAATTTGGCACTGCGCTGCTTTAACTGGTAATTGCGCGGTCATGCAATGTTGTACCCAAACAAAATTTGCGTCCTTTTTTTCCCACAAATAGAGCTTTCTTTTAAAGGTATTTGACTGACTGTGAGATTTTTATTTTTTGCGATATAAACGTAAAAAGACCGCAAATTTTGAAAAAAAATGATATTTTCTACTTTTTATTATTAGAAAAATCCAATAAACTCAATTTTAGTCATACATTTAGGCCAAAATGTATTCAGCCACATGTCTTTGGTAAAAAAAAAGTCAATAACTGTATATTTATTGGTTTGCGCAAAAGTTGTCACATCTACAAACTAAGGTACGTTTTCTGGAATTTACGCAGCTTTTAGTTTATGACTGCCTATCTCATTTCTTGAGGTGCTAAAATGGCAGGGCAGTACAAAACCCCCCCAAATGACCCCATTTTGGAAAGTAGACACCCTAAGGAAATTGATAAGAGGCATGTTGAGTCCATTGAATATTTTATTTTTTTGCCTCAAGCGATTGAATAATGACAAAAAAAAAATAGTTTTTTTTTTACACAAAGTTGTCACTAAATGATATATTGCTCACACATGCCATGGTTATATGTGGAATTGTACCCCAAAATACATTCTGCTGCTTCTCCTCAGTACGGGGATACCACATGTGGTCGACTTTTTGGAAGCCTAGCCGCGTACGGGGCCCCGAAAACCAAGCACCGCCTTCAGGATTTCTAAGGGCATACATTTGTAATTTCACTCCTCACTACCTATCACAGTTTTGAAGGCCATAAAATGCCAAGATGGCACAAAACACCCACAAATGACCCCATTTTAGAAAGTAGACACCCCAAGCTATTTGCTGAGAGGCATGTTGAGTCAATGGAATATTTTATATTTTGCCACAAGTTGTGGGAAAATTACAAACTTTTATTTATTTATTTATTTTTTTCACAAAGTTGTCACTAAATGATATATTGCTCACACATGCTATGGGCATATGTGAAATGACACCCCAAAATAAATTCTGCTGCTTCTCCTGAGTACGGGGATACCAAATGTGTGGGATTTTTTGGGAGCCTAGCCGCGTACGGGGCCCCGAAAGCCAAGAACCGCCTTCAGGCTTTCTAAGGGCGTACATTTTTGATTTCATTTCTCACCACCTATTACAGTTTTGAAGGCTATAAAATGCCAAGATGGCACAAAACCCCCCCAAATGACCCCATTTTAGAAAGTAGACACCCCAAGCTATTTGCTGAGAGGCATGTTGAGTCCATGGAATATTTTATATTTTGCCACAAGTTGCGGGAATATTACAAACTTTTTTTTTTTTTCACAAAGTTGTCACTAAATGATATATTGCTCACACATGCCATGGGCATATGTGAAATGACACCCCAAAATAAATTCTGCTGCTTCTCCTGAGTATGGGGATACCACATGTGTGGGACTTTTTGTGAGCCTAGCCGCGTACGGGGCCCCGAAAACCAAGCACCGCCTTCAGGATTTCTAAGGGTGTAAATTTTTGATTTCACTCCTCACTACCTATCGCAGTTTTGAAGGCCATAAAATGCCAAGATGGCACAAACCCCCCCCCCCCCCAAATGACCCCATTTTGGAAAGTAGACACCCCTAAATTTAGGGGTACACTAGTGAGACTCACAGGTAAAAAAGCACCTAGGCTGTCAGCGACTGTATCAAAACGCTACAAAAAAAACTGTTAGCGATCGCAGGGATCAGGCCTGACTCTGCGAACGCTGTAGTTATGTATGTTGTGTTTTGTAAGTGACATTGATCGATCGATACTGCACTTGGGTGGGCTGGGCTTGGCGGAGGGGGTAAACGCAGGTGCTAGCAGGTATCTGGGCTGATCCCGCTAACAATGCGTTTTGGGAAACCTAAACTGCTGGCGACGCTAATATAGATCTGATCAGATACTATATTACTAAGGGAGGTGTATGCTTTGCGCGTGGGTGTTAGCGGTACTGGCACTAACCTGACGCTGCCTGGGGTGACGCAGACCCTATCTGACCCTCAAACGTATATCACCCGCCGGGTGATCAGGGGGTTAAACCTTTATTAGGTAATAAATGGCGGGTGCCCTGAAACTATAAAAAAATAACTAACCAACCAGCGTCACCTGTAACAGTTATATGGTGATCACTGGTAAAAGGGTTAACTAGGGGGCAATCAGGGGGCTTTATGCGGTAGTATATGGGGGTCCCTGGCACTATAAAAAGCTGCGGCGAACCCAAATACCTACCTGCCTAACTAGCGTCACCTGTGACACTAATACAGCGATCAGAAAAACGATCGCTTATTAGGCTTTCTAAGGGCGTACATTTTTGATTTCATTTCTCACCACCTATTACAGTTTTGAAGGCCATAAAATGCCAAGATGGCACAAACCCCCCCCCCCAAATGACCCCATTTTAGAAAGTAGACACCCCAAGCTATTTGCTGAGAGGCATGTTGAGTCCATGGAATATTTTATATTTTCCCACAAGTTGCGGGAATATTACAAACTTTTTTTTTTTTTTCACAAAGTTGTCACTAAATGATATATTGCTCACACATGCCATGGGCATATGTGAAATGACACCCCAAAATAAATTCTGCTGCTTCTCCTGAGTATGGGGATACCACATGTGTGGGACTTTTTGTGAGCCTAGCCGCGTACGGGGCCCCGAAAACCAAGCACCGCCTTCAGGATTTCTAAGGGTGTAAATTTTTGATTTCACTCCTCACTACCTATCGCAGTTTTGAAGGCCATAAAATGCCAAGATGGCACAAACCCCCCCCCCCCCCAAATGACCCCATTTTGGAAAGTAGACACCCCTAAATTTAGGGGTACACTAGTGAGACTCACAGGTAAAAAAGCACCTAGGCTGTCAGCGACTGTATCAAAACGCTACAAAAAAAACTGTTAGCGATCGCAGGGATCAGCCCTGACTCTGCGAACGCTGCAGTTATGTATGTTGTGTTTTGTAAGTGACATTGATCGATCGATACTGCACTTGGGTGGGCTGGGCTTGGCGGAGGGGCTAAACGCAGGTGCTAGCAGGTATCTGGGCTGATCCCGCTAACAATGCGTTTTGGGAAACCTAAACTGCTGGCGACGCTAATATAGATCTGATCAGATACTATATTACTAAGGGAGGTGTATGCTTTGCGCGTGGGTGTTAGCGGTACTGGCACTAACCTGACGCTGCCTGGGGCGACGCAGACCCTATCTGACCCTCAAACTTATATCACCCGCCGGGTGATCAGGGGGTTAAACCTTTATTAGGTAATAAATGGCGGGTGCCCTGAAACTATAAAAAAATAACTAACCAACCAGCGTCACCTGTAACAGTTATATGGTGATCACTGGTGAAAGGGTTAACTAGGGGGCAATCAGGGGGCTTTATGCGGTAGTATATGGGGGTCCCTGGCACTATAAAAAGCTGCGGCGAACCCAAATACCTACCTGCCTAACTAGCGTTACCTGTGACACTAATACAGCGATCAGAAAAACTATCGCTTATTAGGCTGGGTTCACACTGGAGCGATGCGGGAACGCCACAAATCCGCGGCGGGTTCCCGCATCACACTGCCCTATGCGAACTGCTGGGAGTGTCAGTGAAATGTTAATGACACCCCCAGATCAGTTCGCATATCGCAGTGCGATCTGCAAACTCGGACAGGAATCGGATCGCATGGTGTGAACACCCATGCGATCCGATTCTGCTGCGGACCAAAAAAAGGGTCCCGTGCGAGTTTGCGGCGGGTGCGATGCGAATTCAGCCATACTATCTGTATGGCTGAACTCGCATCGCACAGAGATCGGATGTGATTTGCACTGCAGTGCGGTGTGAATCACATCCGTTCTCATAAACCGCTGCAATGTGAACCCAGCCTTAGTGACACTGGCGACGGGGGGTGATCACGGGGTTAAACCTTTATTGGGGGGTTAGGGGGTACCCTAGAACTAAAGGGGGCTAACCCTAACTGCCCTAACAGTTATTACAGTCACAAATGACACCAATGCAATAAAAAATAAATAAAAATGCAATTGGTGTCACTGTGACTGGGGGTGCAGGGGTGATTGGGGGGTGATCGGGGGGTGAAGGGGGGGTGATAGTGTGCCTGGCATGTTCTACTGTGTAGTGTAGTGTTGGTGCAATTCACCGATCCTCTCTCCTCGGTGCCGAAACGAAAAATACCGACACGGAGGAGAGATTACATCACTTCTTCTGCCTGTGTTTACATTACAGGAGAGGAAGTGATGTCACGCTGCACTTCCATTCGCCAGGAGCAATCGCGAGGGGGTGGCCATGAATGAATGGCCGCCCCCTCATCCCGGATCGCTCCTGAACGGATTCCGATCGGGCCCCCCACCCGGAAGGGGCAGACTGGGAACACAAGCCCGGAAGCAGGTTGGGTCACACTGGGAACCAAAGGTTGGAAGCAGGTTGGGACATGCTGGAAACTCAAGACTGGAAGCAGGTGGAGGCATCCTGGGAACTCAAGCCTGGAAGCAGGCAGGGGCAGGCTGGGAACTCGAGCTTGGAAGCAGTCTGGGTTACACTGGGAACAAAACTTTGCAAGCGGGCTGGGTCACACTGGGAATCAAAGGCTGGAAGCAGGTGGGACATGATGACAACTGGAGACTGGAAGCATGTGGGGGCATTCTGGGAGCTCAAGCCTTGAAGCAGGCAGGGACAGGCTGGGAACTCAAGCCTGGAAGCAGGAAGGGACAGACTGGGAACTCAAGCCTGGAAGCAGGTTGGGTCACACTGGGAACCAAAGGTTGGAAGCAGCTGGGGACATCCTGGACCTCAAACTTGGAAGCAGGCTGGGCTACACTCAGAACAAAAGGTTGGAAGCAGGCTGGGTCACACTGGGAACCAAAGGCTGGAAGCAGGTGGGGGCATACTGGGAACTTGAGACTGGAAGCAAGTGGGGGCATTCTGGGAGCTCAAGCCTGGAAGCAGGCAGGGACAGGCTGGGAACCAAAGCCTGGAAGCAAGTTGGGTCACACTGGGAACCAAAGGCTGGAAGCAGCTGGGGACATCCTGGGAACTCAAGACTGGAGGCAGGTAGAAAAATACTGGGTAGATATGTGCATGAAAAAAAAATGTGTTTTCTTCTGTTTAGATTCATGAATCTATTTATTTTGTTTCATCAAATGCAGTTGATTTGGTATATCCATTTTTTGGAATTCATATTCAGAATTAGTTTCCTTTATTATCTCAAAATTTCTTAGATTTTTTTTCAATTTGAAACAATCAAACTGAAAATTTTTGAATCGGCCAAATCAAATCATTTTGAATTATTAGATTTGAACGCTGCTGCCAAAATGGTTTATTACATAAATAACATTCATAATTGAGGCAAAAAAAGCTCTATATTTCTTTCTTCAGAACAGAGATTATTCATGTTCCTCACAGTCTAGGAGCCCTACAGGTGCTTTTTTGAAAAATCCAAGAAGACTTTAATGTATTTTGCAATGAGGAGAGGCTTCCATCTTCATCGAGCTACTCTGCCATAATAAAGGCCACATCAGTGGAGGCCTGTAGTGATGGTTGTCATTCTCGAAAAGTGTCCCATCTCCACAAAGGATCTCTGGAGCTCAGTCAGCGTGACCAAACATTTGGTTGTTATTTATACACATTGATCTTGTTTGTATTAATAATAAGTTAATTTAAAATAGATGAAGTGTTCTAACTACCGGTAATATACAGTAAGTAACGTCTTACTTTCAGCATTTTGCTATGTGCAGTTCTGTGCAGAAGTTTTAGCCAACTGAGAAAAAATAACGTCAAGTACAAATGATTTCAAATATATATATTTTTTACTGGTTTATTTTTATCAGTTTTATACATGCAAAGTGAACAAAAGAAAAATCTTCAGCAAAGGATCAAAGTAAATCTTTAGCCACTTCATTCCCGGCCCATAGTCAAATGACAGCCACAGGTGGGATCTCCCATCCAGGGCATGCGTCATAAGACGTCCTCGGCTTCTCCCTGCTCCTGCGGGCCCTGGGGGCCTTTAGGGCAGGGATTGGGGATGAACTGTGACACAGCCCATCCCACATCTGTGTAAAGAGCCAATAAAAAAATGGCTCTTTACCACGTGACCAGCTGTGTCCAATCACCGCCGGTCACATGTACTATTCACATGCACAGCGCTCAGGCACGCCCCTAGGGCGCACGCAGAGCACCGATCGGGGACAAGGCTTGTCACCCTGACACAGCCCAACCCCAATCACGGTAAAGAGCCAATGAAAGTAACAGAATGTCAACAGACCTGGAGATTGCGGTAACATCTTGTTACTGCTTACAGTGTACACCAATCACACTGATTGCCCCCCAATAAAGAGGACCAGTCACCAGCCATCAAAGTACTCGAGTACCTCTCACAGTCCATATGAGTACCCAAATATCTAAGTACCTGTCACAGCCCACCTGAGTACTCGTGTACTTGTCACAGCCCACCTGAGTACCCAAGTAACTGCCACAGCACATCTTAGTACCCGTGTACCTGAGTACCTGTCACAGTTTATCTGAGTACCTGTCACAGCCCATCTGAGTACCCGAGTACCTGTCACAGTCCATTTGAGTACCCGAGTATCTGAGCACCTGTCACAGTTCATCTGGGTACTGAGTACCTGTCACAGTTCATCTGACTACCCGAGTACCTGAGTACCTGTCACAGCCCATCTGAGTACCCGAGTACCTGAGTACCTGTCACAGTCCATTTGAGTACCCGAGTATCTGAGCACCTGTCACAGTTCTTCTGGGTACTGAGTACCTGTCACAGTTCATCTGAGTACCCGAGTACCTGAGTACCTGTCACAGTCCATCTGAGTACCCGAGTATCTGAGCACCTGTCCCAGTCCATCTGAGTACCTGAGCACCTTTCACATTCCATCTGAGTACCTGTCACAGTTCATCTGAATACCTGAGTACCTCTCACAGTCCATCTGAGTACCCGAGTACCTGAGTACCTGTCACAGTCCATCTGAGTACCCAAGTACCTGAGCACCTGTCACAGTTCATCTGAGTACCCGAGTACCTAAGTACCTGTCACAACCAATCTGAGTACCTGTCACAGTCCATCTGAGTACCTGTCACCACCCTTCAGAGTACCTGTTACCACCCATCAGAGTCACAAGCCCATCAGAGTACCCGAGTACCAGTCACCAGCCCACCAGAGTACCTGAGTACCTATCTGTAGCTCATCAGCGTACCCAAGTACCTGTCACCAGCCCATCAGAGTACCCAAGTACCTATCTGCAGCCCATGCCTCATAGAATATACGTTGGGGTGTTTGATTTCCAAAATGGGGTCATTTTGTGGGTAATTCCACTGTCCTGGTGCTCAACGACCTTCAAAAGTGTGATAGGTAGGAATGAAATGAGATGTGTAATTTATGCTCCTAGCACACCTGAAGTTACTACTTCGATGCTGGGCCTCTGTATGTGGGCTGGCTGTGTAAAAGTCTTACACATATGGTGTCGTCATATTCAGAATGAGTAGCAGAATGTGTTTTGGGGTGTAATTTTTGCTATATACTGTACATGCTAAGAGTTAGAAATATCTTATAAAGTGACAACTTTGTGTAAAAAAAAAAAAAAAATGGTTTTAATATTATTTCCACGTTTTCTGAAGACTTGTGGAAAAAAAATTAACCACTCAAAAGACTCATAATGCCTCACAGAATAGACGTTGGGGTGTTTGCTTTCTAAAATGGGGTCATTTTGTGGGTAATTCCATTGCCCTGATGCTCCAGGGCCTTCAAAAATTGGGGGGTATTTGTACTTTCCTGACATTTCAGGGCCTCAAGAAATTAGATAGGCCGTCAGTACATCAGGTGTGATCGATTTCCAGTGATTGGCACCATAGCTTGTAGACTCTCTAACTTTCACAGAGACTAAATAATATCCACTATTTGGGGTTATTTTTACCAAAGAGATGTAGCAGTATAAAAGTTGGCCTAAATTTATGAACAAAAATGACTTATTTCCAAAATTGTATCATAGAAACTAAAAAAAAGTGTTTTTTTTTGTTTTTTTTTTATTCAAAAAACCCAGTGGTGATTAAATACCACCAAAAGAAAGCTCTATTGATATAAAAAAATATATAAAAAATTTGTTTGGGTACAGTGTTGCATGACTGAGTAATTGGCATGCAAAGTGTAAAAGCGCTTAAACCCCCTGGCGGTGTTCCTGAGTCTGGCTCGGGGTAGAAGTTTTATACCAAAAGCGGTAACCCCGAGCCAGACTCGGGACCACATAGCTGTATGCAGGAGGATGTTTACTTACCTTCTTCCTTGGATCCAGCGATGTCCCCTCACTGTACGAGCGGCTCGACCTCCACTCGATTCATCACGGAGCCGATCTCCGTTCCCTGCGAGCGTTGCGACGCACGGGGATGGAGATCGGGGCCAAATTCAAAAAGTGAAACACACACATTACATACAGTATAATGTAATCTTACAGATGTAATTATTTCACCTCCCCTTTGTCCCTAGTGGTCTGCCCAGTGCCCTGCATGCAGTTTTATATTATAAAAACTGTTCTTTATGCCTGGAAACTGGAGATTGTCCATAGCAACCAAAACTGTCCCTTTACATCAAAAGTTATTTTAGACCAGCTAGAAAACAGCGATAATAAATTGGAATCACTCGCAGAATTGAGGGATAGCGATTTGTGGGGAGATCCGTCATCAATTATTGAAAAGTAATGACAGTGACAATTCTGCAACTGAGCAAATTTCAGTGTTTTTGATTTGATTACATTATTAAATAATTCTTATTATTGTTATATTATTATTTGGTATAATTATTTATAGTTATTTATTATATTGTAATTCATGATTTCATTTTTCAAACTTTATCATACCCGATGTCTGCTAGACTCTGGTTTGAACAGATTTAAATGAGTTATTGCTAAGAATTACAGAACTACAATATAAAACGCTGAATTTTCATGCAAAATAATTGTACCACTTTTAGCACCTAAAATCCAAAATAATCGTACCGCCAGGGAGGTTAAAGCTGAAAATTGGTCTGGGCAGGAAGGGTGTGTAAGTGCCTGGTATTGAAGTGATTAAATCACCTTTGGCTTAAAGAGGTTGTAAAGGCAGTTTTTTTTTTTTAGTTTTTTTTTATCTTAATGCATTCGAAGCAGGTTGAGATGCACTGGGAACACGAGGCTGGAAGCAGGTTAAGACGCACTATGAACACAAGGCTAGAATAAAGTTGGGATGCACTGGGAATTCAAGGCTGGAAGAAGGTTGGGATGCACTGGGAACACAAGGCTGGAAGCAGGTTAGGATGCACTGTGAACACAAGGCTGGAAGCAGGTTGGGATGCACTAGGAACACAAGGCTGGAAGAAGGTTGGGATGCACTATGAACACAAGGCTGGAAGCAGGTTGGGATGCACTAGGAACACAAGGCTGGAAGCAGGTTGGGATGCACTAGGAACACAAGGCTGGAAGCAGGTTGGGATGCACTAGGAACACAAGGCTGGAAGCAGGTTGGGATGCCCTATGAACACAAGGCTGGAAGCAGGTTGGGATGCACTATGAACACAAGGCTGGAAGCAGGTTGGGATGCACTGGGAACACAAGGCTGGAAGCAGGTTGGGATGCACTAGGAACACAAGGCTGAAAGCAGATTGGGATGCACTGGGAGCACAAGGCTGGAAGCAGGTTGGGATGCACTAGGAACACAAGGCTGGAAGCAGGTTGGGATGCACTATGAAGACAAGGCTGGAAGCAGGTTGGGATGCACTATGAACACAAAGCTGGAAGCAGGTTGGGATGCACTGGGAACACAAGGCTGGAAGCAGGTTGGGATGCACTAGGAACACAAGGCTGGAAGCAGGTTGGGATGCACTAGGAACACAAGGCTGGAAGCAGGTTGGGATGCCCTATGAACACAAGGCTGGAAGCAGGTTGGGATGCACTATGAAAACAAGGCTGGAAGCAGGTTGGGATGCACTGGGAACACAAGGCTGGAAGCAGGTTGGACTGCACTAGGAACACAAGGCTGGAAGCAGATTGGGATGCACTGGGAGCACAAGGCTGGAAGCAGGTTGGGATGCACTAGGAACACAAGGCTGGAAGCAGGTTGGGATGCACTATGAAGACAAGGCTGGAAGCAGGTTGGGATGCACTATGAACACAAGGCTGGAAGCAGGTTGGGATGCACTGGGAACATAAGGCTGGAAGCAGGTTGGGATGCACTATGAACACAAGGCTGGAAGCAGGTTGGGATGCACTGGGAACATAAGGCTGGAAGCAGGTTGGGATGCACTAGAAACACAAGGCTGGAAGCAGGTTGGGATGCACTAGGAACACAAGGCTGGAAGCAGGTTGGGATGCCCTATGAACACAAGGCTGGAAGCAGGTTGGGATGCACTAGGAACACAAGGCTGGAAGCAGGTTGGGATGCCCTATGAACACAAGGCTGGAAGCAGGTTGGGATGCACTATGAACACAAGGCTGGAAGCAGGTTGGGATGCACTGGGAACACAAGGCTGGAAGCAGGTTGGACTGCACTAGGAACACAAGGCTGGAAGCAGATTGGGATGCACTGGGAGCACAAGGCTGGAAGCAGGTTGGGATGCACTAGGAACACAAGGCTGGAAGCAGGTTGGGATGCACTATGAAGACAAGGCTGGAAGCAGGTTGGGATGCACTATGAACACAAGGCTGGAAGCAGGTTGGGATGCACTGGGAACACAAGGCTGGAAGCAGGTTGGGATGCACTAGAAACACAAGGCTGGAAGAAGGTTGGGATGCACTAGGAACACAAGGCTGGAAGCAGGTTGGGATGCCCTATGAACACAAGGCTGGAAGCAGGATGGGATGCACTATGAACACAAGGCTGGAAGCAGGTTGGGATGCACTGGGAACACAAGGCTGGAAGCAGGTTGGGATGCACTGGGAGCACAAGGCTGGAAGCAGGTTGGGATGCACTGGGAACACAAGGCTAGAAGCAGGTCGGGATGCACTATGAAGACAAGGCTGGAAGCAGGTTGGGATGCACTATGAACACAAAGCTGGAAGCAAGTTGGGATACACTGGGAATACAAGGCTGGAAGCAGGTTGGGATGCACTAGGAACACAAGGCTGGAAGCAGGTTTTGATGCACTAGGAACACAAGGCTGGAAGCAGGTTGGGATGCACTATGAACACAAGGCTGGAAGCAGGTTGGGATGCACTATGAACACAAGGCTGGAAGCAGGTTGGGATGCACTATGAACACAAGGCTGGAAGCAGGTTGGGATGCACTGGGAACACAAGGCTAGAAGCAGGTTGGGAGGCACTATGAACACAAGGCTGGAAGCAGTTTGGGATGCACTATGAACACAAGGCTAGAAGCGGGTTGGGATGCACTATGAACACAAGGCTGGAAGCAGGTTAAAATACACTATGAACACAAGGCTGGAAGCAGGTTGGGATGCACTATGAACACAAGGCTGGAAGCAGTTTGGGATGCACTAGGAACACAAGGCTTGAAGCAGGTTGGGAGGCACTATGAACACAAGGCTGGAAGCAAGTTGGGATGCACTGGGAACACAAGGCTGGAAGCAGGTTGGGATGCACTAGGAACACAAGACTGGAAGCAGGCTGGGTCATACTGTGACTGCAAGCCTGGAAGCAGGCTAGGACACACTGGGAACATGCTAAAAAACCCCGGGGATCTTGAAGACACAGAAAATCACTGGAGGAGAACAGAGTGGGGATGATTTACTAAAGCTGGAGAGTGCCAAATCTGGTGCAGCTATGCATAGAAATTATAAAGCAATCAGCTGCCGGGTTTTTGCCAATATTGCATTGAACAAGCTGAACTTAGAAGCTGGTTGGCTACCATGCAGTGCTGCACCAGATTTTGCACGCTCCGGTTTTAGTAAATCAGCCCCACTGTCTAGACGTGCTGCTTGAACACTGAGCAATCTCTAATCTAACCCTTTAATGCCGTGTACACACGGCCGGACTTTTTGACAGCAAAGGTCCGACGGAATGAATCCGGCCGACAATTCGATCATGTGTGGGCTTCATCGGACCTTTTGCTGTTGAAAAATCAGACGGACTTTAGATTTAGAACATGTTTCAAATTTTTCCGACGGACTCGAGTCGAGTCGAAAAATACGTTCGTCTGTATGCTAGTCTGACGAACAAAAACCGACGCTAGGGCAGCTATTGGCTACTGACTATGAACTTCCTTATTCTAGTCCGGCTGTACGTCATCACGGTCAAATCCGTTGGACTTTGGTGTGACTGTGTGTGGCCAAGTCCATTTGTTCGGAAAGTCAGTCGGAAGTCCGCCGAAAGTCCGTCGGGAAGACCGGCGGACCTAGTCTGCCAGAAAGTCCAGTCGTGTGTACGCGGCATAAGACAGAGCCCTGAGAAAGACTGGTTGCTGGATCATGAAAACGGTAAGTGTGAAGTTCATAAAGGGGTATCTCCATTTATAAATGGAGTCACCTACTACTGTATGTACCTAAATACGTTTGTCTGTATGCTAGTCTGACGAACAAAAACCGACGCTAGGGCAGCTATTGGCTACTGACTATGAACTTCCTTAATCTAGTCCGGCTGTACGTCATCACGGTCAAATCCGTTGGACTTTGGTGTGGCTGTGTGTGGCCAAGTCCGCTTGTTCGGAAAGTCCGTCGGAAGTACGCCGAAAGTCCTTCGGGAAGGCCGTCGGACCTAGTCTGCCAGAAAGTCCGGTCGTGTGTACGCGGCATAAGACAGAGCCCTGAGAAAGACTGGTTGCTGGATCATGAAACAGGTAAGTGTGAAGGTCATAAAAGGGTATCTCCATTTATAAATGGAGGCACCTACTACTGTATGTACCTAAAAAGTCCTGCTATATTTGTATATGCTTTGAATGTTTGGTGAAAGCAACATTCCCTGCTTTAGGTCGTGTTACTTTAGCTGCTGGTACATGGAGTGTTCAGCTCGGGACTTGGTGTGATAGAATCTATTCTGTATGTCACAGATATAAACGCTCGTTTCACAAACAGCCAAATTAAAATGACTAACAAGAGGAAAAAAAAAAACATTCCACCCTGCTTTCTGTGGCTGAAATAGCTGATTTCACTCAACAATGTGTAATACATTCCAGCCTGTCATGGACCTGTCCAGTTATATTTGTGACATGTTCAACCAGCAGCGTTCCGCGCGCTCATCCTGCACCTTGTTCCGTCGCCAGACTGCGTTGCTCCAATTTTCCCGCTGATATCCATGGCTGTGTCCTACATGCATTTTCTCGAGACCTGACTGCACATAGTAAAACAGAAGGAAATATGTTGTGACATGCTTACTGGACTAAAATAATGTTGTGTCTCAGTAACTTGGTCCCGGCAAAGATGAACTGAGGTGTACATTCCGTCTGCTGTGAGCTATGCTCCTGCCTTTATAAATGAGCACAACAAGACGACTTTGGCTGAGAAGAGAGCCTGGGAAATAGATTCTATTCAGAGCCTGCCAACTGGGCTCTTCGTGTCCAGGCAGCCATTTTTGCTTAACATTTTTGAAACGGCTGCAAAGGCGCTATTAGTGGGACATTAACCACTTGCCTACTGGGCGCTGTTGCCCCCTTACTGCCCAGGCCGATTTTCAGCTTTCAGCGCTGTCACATTTTGAATGACAATTGCGCGGTCACAGGGACGTTTTTAAGGCAGGGCAAAAGCGGCAGCTGCCCTGGGCCCCGTCATTGTTGGGGGGCCCAAAGAAGCTGCCTCATACTTGCCAACTATCCCAATTTAAATTTCCTTGTCTCTTGCTGTGTCCTGATATCTCAGTGTGAAGTGCTGCTACTAATGCTGCCCAGCTCTGCCCTATTGTTGTGTACAGATGATTCACCTGCAGACCCTGTGTTTACATGTAAATAACCAGCATTCATATGTAAATAGAAGCAGCATTCATATGTAAATAGCTGCGTAGATATGTAAATAAAGGCAGCATCCATATGTATAGCATGACCCCTGGAGTGAGGAGATGATGTGCCGTAACCTCTAGCAACGAATCAGTGAGCAGTATTACTGTACAGTAATCTCAACAAGCAGAAATCATGTGCTGTAACCTCTAGCAACTAATCAGTGAGCTGTAATATGTGCTGTAATCTCTAGCAACCAATCAGTGAGTGGTAATGATACACTGTAACCTCTGGCAACCAATTGCAATAGCTGCCTGATCTGATTCAGTAAACTGATTTTGAGTCTAGCTGCTATTTATTGTATGTCTCAGAGCAGGCGGAGAGCAAAACTGCATGGGGGGGGGGCAAGAAAAGTTTTGCCCAGGGTCCAATCAATATTAAAGACGACCCTACGCGGTCATGCACATTTTTGAAAAAAAGAAGAAAATGAATGTCCTCCTCCTCCACTGGATTACTGCACAGATTTGGAAGAAATACACAAAGCTCACGAGATTCCAAAAAAGAATACACATACCTCCTATATTAAAATAATATTTGCCTATCCCGGCATTTGGCTTTAATATCTGGGCATACCTTTTAAGCTAATTTATGTTTCACTTTGATACTGTAGCATTAGCAGATCTGCTAATGAGGACCCGTATGATTGAGCGCCACGGCGCCACCAGCACAGTAACGGGACTGTACAAGCATTATAACGAAGCAGCTCGTCGATGGAATACCCAAGCCTGGCTCTGAATTTTGATAGGGCTGGAATGTGTACAACAATCCTCCACCCTTCGAGTTGCTTTCTATGGACAAGGAGTTGGAAGAGCGTATCAGGAAGGAGTAAGTGCTAGGCTGATTTTTAATGCCATGCGGATCAATGTGCCCTTTTGTTCCAAAAGAAACACTTTAGCCTGGCAGAGCACCCTGCTTACGAAAGGTTGTCATGGCAGTTCTCAGTAACAAGCCATTTAGAATCCCAGCCTCACTCTTTGTTTTTTTTAGTTTTTTTTTTTTTTTTTCCTGGTGTAAATTAGTGATAGATGAATGTAACATTTTGGTCTTTTAACCTGTTTATGCTTGCCTAACGGACTTCATTTTTTTTTTTTTTTCGGTGACGAGGTATTTAAATGGCACCTTCTGTTTATGTAAACTTTTTTTTCTTTTTTTTTTTCTTGCAGTATTTTAATTATTAATTAGTGCTTGCATCTGTGCACCGAAAACTGTCCTAAAACCCTTCCAAAATTGTAGATCGTTAAGAAAAAACAAATACGTTTTGTCTGGTGCTTCTGCATTTGGCTGCATATCTTTACATTAATGAGCCTTTGGGTTTTTACAAAAGTTTTAAGCAGTGGCTCTGAGGTAATGAGTACTTTGTAGTTTGTTTTTAAAAAAAAGTTCTAAGAATCTTTTTTATTATATATTTGTGTTTTTTTTTTTCTTTTCTTTTTTTTTTTTTTGGGTGAGATAACAAAGCATCAAAGTAAGGCCTTTTTTCGGGGCTCATCTGACATTGTAATATCAACTAAAAATCAATACTTTTTTTCTTTATACAATAAAAAAAAAAAAAAAAATTGCGGGGAGCCAACTACAAAGTGAAATCACTAGGGGTGCGAGAATCTACCGATCGGTTTTGTAAACCTAGCTCGAAGTTGCAAACATTGCGGGAAAACTCCTTTGAAGTCTATGGAAGATGAATCTTGTGATTTAATTCTGGCCATTTGTAGGACTAATAAGCTAGATATTGTCAAACGAAAATAAAAAATGTTACATTATTTTAATATGTGATACTACCAATCCTTTTAATATGCTACACCCTTTGCCTTTTTTTTATTCCATTGAGACATAGCTTTTTGCAGCATATGGATATTTAACTAATACTATAATTAAATTAAATTTAAATTTAAATTTTAATTAAAGTTTAATTTAAATTAAATTTAATATAAAATTTAAATTAAATTTAATATAAAATTTAAATTAAATTTAATATAAAATTTAAATTAAATTTAATATACAATTTAAATTAAATTTAATATAACATTTAAATTAAATTTAATATAAAATTTAAATTTAAATTTAATATAAAATTTAAATGAAATTTAATATAAAATTTAAATTAAATTTAATATAACATTTCTTCTTCAAGCCAATTAACTTTGAAATGCCTCCTCCCATAAATCATTGCATAGGTTAAAATCAGGAATAGGACTTTTTAGGCATTAAAACTAAAGCAGAATAAAAATTGTTCTAAATTTTTTTTTTTACATTTTATTAATACATGATGTATTTTTTTTTTTTTTTAAAAGGGAACAAATACACAAATAATCCGATCATCATATTGCAGCATGATTGATATAAGACGTATAAATCAAGAACTAAAACCACCACAAATTACAAATCTTTAGCACATAACCGGTGCAGAGCTTGAAGGAACAAGCCCTTCAAGCCCATTGGCTTCCGTTGCTGTCAATCAAGTTCTGTGATGAGGGAGCAGGAGTCGTGGGCTGAGATACCCTTTCTGGGTCTATAATGCCCCCACAGAGTGGGGTGTGGCTTTCTATAGGAGCACCTGCTGAGGAGTGTGGAGCCAAAAATGCTGGCGTGGGGGACCTTAGAAGAGGAGGACCGGGGCTGTTTTTTAAAATTTAATTGCCCAGAGCAATAAACTATCACATGTTTATTATTTTAATAAAAAAAAAATAGAAGCTTTAGTATTACTTTAAGTAATGACAACGTTATTGTTGAATAAACAGGTCTATAGAAAAATGAAAATATTGCTCTGGCCCATAGGGGTGAACAGTCCCGAGGACGTGAAATGTTAAATCGTAGACATATGTCAAAACAAAAATGTAATATACTACAGCTTTCCGGTGCTCAGATATGGTGGCTTCATTCGTTTTTATTTTGCAGGATTTTTTTTTCCTTTATTTTTACATGATGATTCTACCACTTATGCCGCGTACACACGACCGGACTTTCCGTCAGAATAAACTCTGATGGTCTTTCCAACAGAGTTCCGACCGAACGGACTTGCCTACACACGATCACACCAAAGTCCGTTAGTTTTGAACGCGATGATGTATGACGGGAGTAGAAAAAGGATGTTCAGTAGCCAGTAGCCAATAGCTGCCCTTGCTTCGTATTTGGTCCGTTGGACCAACATACAGACGAACGGTTTTCCCAATAGGAATTGATTCCATTGGAAAGATTTAAAATATGTTCTATTTCTAGGTCCGTCAGACTTTTTGAAAAAAATAAGTCAGCTGAAGCCCCACACACGATCGGAATATCCGATGAAATGATTCCGTCTGACTTTTTCTGTCTTTTCTATGTACCCGGCATAAAGCACTCTCTGCCCTATGAGGACAACCTTCAATCTGATTTTGTATCTAGACAACAGAAACAAGATAGGACAATCAAACCCCACCACCCTCCCAATCTTCATAACATAGAGGAGTACAGGGGCGGACTGACAACTCATGGGGCCCCCGGGCAATAGGAGATTATGGGGGCCCCCGGGCAATAGGAGAAGTTTATGGGGCCCCCGGGCAATAGGAGATTATGGGACCCCTAGGCAATAGGAGATTATAGGGCCCTCCAGGCAATAGATTATGGGGCCACACAGTATACACACACACACATACAGTATACACATACAGTATACACACACAGAATACACATACACACACTGAAAAGGTACTGGAGAGGTGGGGTAGCTATAATCTTGGGATTTTTTTAAAAAAACACAGATTTTTACATACTGTCCCTGGTTTTATTGAGGCTGGAAACCCTGATGGGGCCCCTTAGTGGCATGGGGCCCTCGGGCAGTGCCCGAGTGCCCGAATGGTCAGTCCGCCCCTGGAGGACTATGGCTCGTCGTACGTGTTGTACGTCACCGCGTTCTTGACGTTCTGAATTTCCGACAACATTTGTGTGACTGTGTGTATGCAAAACAAGCTTGAACCAACATCATTCAGAAAAAAATCTGTGGTTTTGTTGTTGGAAAATCCTATTCTGTGTACAGGGTAGAGTGTATCCAGTCATCTTAAGCCCCATACACATTATCAGATTTTCTGCTGATTTTTGGCTTCAGATTTACCAAAACCATGTAGTGCAAGGGTCTACCTGATTTCATACACATTGAAACTCCTAAGGTTTGACCTCATATTATATGGTTTTGGTAAATATGAAGACAAAACTCAGCAGAAAATCTGATAGTGTGTATGGGGCTTTAGAAGGCTATAGAAACCCTTTCCTCTAAGTCAGGGCTGCTGTAATGTCCCGTACACACGGTCGGACTTTCCGACAACAAAACCGTGGATTTTTGTTCATAGGGTGTTGGCTCCAACTTGTCTTGCATACACACGGTCACAGAAATGATGGCCAACAATTACGAACGTAGTGACCTACAAGACGTATGTGATATCTCCATTACGAACGCTAGTTTTACAAGACCGAGTGCATTTGGCTCTTACTTGATTCCGAGCATGCATGTTTGTACTTTGGACTTTTGTCTGATGGACTTGTGTACACACGATCGGAAAGTCCAACAACACACATTTGTTGCCAGAAAATTGGAGAGCATGCTAGCCAACATTTGTGGGCGGAAAGTCCGACAACAAATGTCCGATGGAACATACATTTACCGCCAACAAACTCATATCCAACATTTCCCCATCGGAAAATCGGATCGTGTGTAGGCGGCATTAGAAACCACGAGGCTCCACACAGCCAACTTGACAGAACAACCCCCCCCCCCGATCGGTACCGATCAATCATTGTGTTCATTCAGAAAAGGAAGGGGCTGGTAAATATGACATATTTACCAGACCCTTCCCCTACTCTCCACCCTGAAGGATCCTAATGTGTACATGTAGCTGCCGGCTGGAAGGAAAGGAGAGAAACTAGCAGCACTACAGGGGTAGGGGCAAACAGGGGCCCTTTACAGCAGGGGGAAATGTATGGTTCACAGGGAGGGTGATTGTTTTAGCAGAGGGGGTAATTACTGAAACTGAAGATCACCGTCCCTGCCCACATCCAATTCACCTTGCTGTCTGGGCCCCCCCCCCCCCCTCTGGCCTGGGCCCATACAGGAGGACCGGCGGTACCTCCTTATCCATGGCCCTGCTCTAAGTTTGGGAGAAGAAGAGAAGGAAAGGTTCCCATAGCCCTGATAGACTTCCTGTCCTAGGATGACACCATTGCCTCTCCAGAGATACAGTGCTGTGAGTGAGCATTGTCACCCTAGACCAGTGATTCTCAACCAGGGTTCCTCCAGAGGTTGCTAGGGGTTCCTTCAGCATTGGGCAATTTCTGCCTCTCAGATAAGTTCCCACTCACACCATTGATCTTTTTAGCTATCTGTAAGGGGGTAATTCTTCCCAATCACCACAAGTGTAAGGAACGTTCTTCTCACTGACCATCACACTAATGTATCATGAGTTGTAGAGCTCTAATTTTTAGCAGGGGTTCCCCGAGGCCGGAGAACTATTTCAAGGGTTCCTCTGTGTTGAAAAGGTTGAGAAAGGCTGCCCTAGACAGAAAGTGTTTTACTGGCAGGATCACGGGGTGAAAGTAAAGACAATGAAGCCTAAAAAAAATAATGCAGTCACCACATCTGAGGATTGATAAGCTGAAAAATATTATATTTTTGTTCTTGGGTTTAGTTATGCTTTAAGTGAAGAAATATAAATGATAGATTAATAGTTCTTTGTTATTTAATTGCCAGCCATGCACATGCTTATTATGACGCTCCACCACCCCAAGATTAGCTTCTTCATAATTCTTTCAGGAGTGACATCTTAAAAGACCTCCCAGGGTTAATTTCTGCCTTCATGAAAATAACTGGAATTGCTTGATTCTGCTCTGGTTGAGCCCTGGGCTCTCATGCTGCTAAGACAAGCTTTGCTAATAGTAGTTAAATCTGACCTCCAGCCTTTCCTCCAGTCTCGCACAGTTGTACCGGCTCCTCTTCTGTGCTGAAATGGCTTGCTCTGATTTCACTGCACACAGCAAGCTTCTCACAATGTGAATTAGAAGTTGTAAGAGCCCATCCCATTTGCTGGCTGAAGGACACTCAGCATCATTTGGCCCCTTTCTTGCCAGCCTGACTCTCTCTGACCTGCACTGAGGTTGAGTATCATCAATGGTCAATGTCCCACGCTTTGCAAAAACTATCATTACGGAGACTTTCCCATTAGCGCCTATACACTTTCTAATAAGGTAGCTTTTATGAGCAGTATATCCAAGCAGACAGACTAGTATTATGCAGACACAAGTTTCCTAGAGGGGCTAACTTTGCTTGTTCATATTTAATTTTTATATTTGTCAAGATGAAATAGACAAAGTCAATTTTATATATTGTTAAACAGTCATACTTGGAAATTATTTTGGACAGGATGACACAGACAAAAAAAAAATGCTGTTACAAGTTTTGGGGAAAGTTGGACTCTATAAAGGCAATTGTTGTTGAAAGTTGTTGAACTGGGAACTCTAGTAAACATACACTATATTAGCAAAATTTTTGGGATGCCTACCTTTAGACGCACATGAACTTTAATGGTATCCCAGTCTTAGTCCGTAGGGTTCAATATTGAGTTGGCCCACCCTTTGCAGCTATAACATCTTCAACTCTTCTGGGAAGGCCGTCCACAAGGTTTAGGAGTGTGTCTATGGGAATGTTTGACCATTCTTCTAGTACAGTACATTTGTGAGGTCAGGCACTGATGTTGGATGACAAGTCTTGGTTAGCAGTCTCCGCTCTAATTTATCCTAAAGGTGATCTATCGGGTTGAGGTCAGGACTCTGTGCAGTGCTCCAGCCCAAACAGAAAAATGAAAAGTGTTGTTAATATTTAGGACACTTACCTGTCCTGGAATCCAGCAATGTCGGCACTCAAGCTGAAGTTTCCATTGGCTGCCGCTGCCATAGCCTGTAAGGGAAACTGGCAGTGAAGTCTTGCAGCCTCACAGCCGATTCCCTACTGCGCATTAATGGCCCGACGGCGAGGAAGGAGAATGGGGCAGAACTTCTGATGTACCTCGCCACACGGAGGTCCAATGGAAGTGGGAATGGGTACCTGTCAAAAACAGGTACCTGCTCCCCCCCCAAAAGGTGCCAAATATGGCATCAGAGAGGGGAGGAGACAGATAAGTGGAGCTTCCACTTTGGGTGAGACTCTGCTTTATGGACCTTGCTTTCCTGTTGGAAAGGGAAGGGGCCAGCCGCAAACTTCCCACAAAGTTGGGAGAATTAAATTGTCTAAAATGTCTTGGTATGATGACGCCTTAAGAGTTCCCTTCACTGGAACTAAGGGGCCAAGTCCAAACCCTGAAAAACAACCCCTCACCATAATCCCCCCTCCACCAAATGATTCGGACCAGTGCACTAATCAAGGTCCATAAATACATGGATGAGTGAGTTTGGGGTGGAGGAACTGGCCTGCACAGAGTGCTGACCTCAACCCGCTAGAACATCTTTGGGATGATTTAGAGTGGAGACTGTGAGCCAAGCCTTCTTGTTCAACATCAGTGCCTGACCTCACAAATGCGCTTCTGGAAGAATGGTCAAACATTCCCATAGACACACTAAACCTTGTGGACATCCTTCCCAGAAGTGTTGAAGCTGTTATAGCTTCAAAGAGTGGGCCAACTCAATATTGAACCCTACGGACTAAGACTGGGATGCCATTAAAGTTCATGTGCGTGTAAAGGCAGGCGTACCAATACTTTTGACAAGCTAGTGTGGGTATGATGGTCAAATGTCCACAAATGTTCATCTATATAATGACACCATTGCCGGTCCTTGTATTCCAAATGAAACATGCCTTCACTTCTGATAGATTTGCAGATTAAAAATAATGAAAAAAACAAAACAAAAGCCTATAAAACTATATGTTGAACAATGCATTGGCATTTTTTATTTATTTTTTGCTTTTCTATTTGGAGATGGAATACATTATGCAGTTATAAAAGAGTATTTTTTTTATTATATTCCATCTTTTGGAATTTCAACAGTTTGTAAACTATCATGGTGAACTTTTTTGATTTGATCCCTTTCGTTCTGGTAAATGTAGCATGGAAAGCATTTTCTATACAATTTAGCCTATTATGGTGACGCACTTCAAGGAGGGTCTGTCACTGGCTGGGAACACCTTGTATGTTGTGTGATATGTTGAGGGTCTGGATCTCCAGCCATCTGCGTTGGTACAAACAGTCTTTATTGTCCAAAAGGAAATGAAAAACACCTTATTTTCATGAAGAAAAAGAAACAAACCTGTCCATCAATCTCTGAAACAAACAAACTTTTGGCTCACCACCAGCAAAACGTGTTCCTTTACGGGCTTTAAAGTCCCCACCTACTCCAAGGGTCCAAAGAATAGTTACCAGCAACTTAGGCCGCGTACACACGGGCGGACTGTTCGCCCAACTTTGTTTGTCAAACAGTTTCGGCAAACAGTCCGCTCAAAATTAGCATGGACGGACATGGCCACACACGGCACTTTTTGAGCGGACTGTTTCAGCGAACTGTTTGCCAAACAGTTCGCTCAACTTTTGAAATGAACGGACTCGCCCACGTAAGGCGGAGGCAAATCCGCCCATTTCGAGCGCGTGTACAGGTAGGCGGGGCCCGCGAAGGAGACGTCGCGGGCTCCGCCGCCTGGAATGGACTTAAAGGGGAACCACAACGCCGAAAAAAATCGGCGTGGGGGTTCCCCCAAAGTCCACAACAGACCCTTGTCCGAGCACGCTACCCGGCCGGCCAGGAAAGGGGGGCGAGCGAGCGCGCCCCCCCTCCTGAGCCGTACCAGGCCGCGTGCCCTCAACATGGGGGGTGCCTTGGGGAAGGGGGGGCCGCGCGGCCCCCCCACCCCAAAGCACCTTGTCCCCATGTTGATGAGGACAAGGGCCTCTTCCCGACAACCCTGGCCGTTGGTTGTCGGGGTCTGCGGGCGGGGGGCTTATCGGAATCCGGGAGCCCCCTTTAAGAAGGGGGCCCCCGGATACCGGCCCCCCACCCTATGTGAATGAGTATGGGGTACAATGTACCCCTACCCATTCACCTGTGAAATAAAGTACAAAAAAAAACACAACACAGAGAAAAAATATTTTATTGCACAGCTCCGGGGGTCTTCCGTCTTCGGGGGTCTTCTCGCCGGACTCCTCCGCTATCTTCGTGTAGCTCTTTTACTAGCGGAGGAGCCCGGCTTTCTTCCTCCCCGCCGCCGGCCTCTTCTCCCGACTTCGGGGGTCTTGTCCCCCTCTTCGGTTCTTCTGCCGGGCCACCGCGCCTTCTTGTAGCTCTTTTGCAGGCGGTGGCCCGGTCTTCTGTCGCCGCTGCCTTCCGTTCTTCTGTCGCCGCCTTCGGTTCTTCTGCCGGGCCACCGTGCCTTCTTGTAGCTCTTTTACAGGCGGTGGCCCGGTCTTCTGTCGCCGCTGTCGCCGTCGCCGCCTTCCGTTCTTCTTCTTCTTCTTCTTCTTCTTCCCCAGGAGATGTTGACACGTCGCTCTCTCCGGCCGGAATGCCAGAGCTGCGCTGTGCGGTCACTTATATAGTGACAATGGGGCGGTGTCACATGGTATATGTCACATGGGTTGGTCACATGGTGACCCCGCCCCCTTACGATGTCATAGTCCCCATGTGACATCAACCCATGTGACCAACCCATGTGACATATACCATGTGACACCGCCCCATTGTCACTATATAAGTGACCGCACAGCGCGGCTCTGGCATTCCGGCCGGAGAGAGCGACGTGTCAACATCTCCTGGGGAAGAAGAAGAAGAACAAGAAGAAGAACGGAAGGCGGCGACGGCGACAGCGACAGCGGCGACAGAAGACCGGGCCACCGCCTGTAAAAGAGCTACAAGAAGGCGCGGTGGCCCGGCAGAAGAACCGAAGAGGGGGACAAGACCCCCGAAGTCGGGAGAAGAGGCCGGCGGCGGGGAGGAAGAAAGCCGGGCTCCTCCGCTAGTAAAAGAGCTACACGAAGATAGCGGAGGAGTCCGGCGAGAAGACCCCCGAAGACGGAAGACCCCCGGAGCTGTGCAATAAAATATTTTTTCTCTGTGTTGTGTTTTTTTTTGTACTTTATTTCACAGGTGAATGGGTAGGGGTACATTGTACCCCATACTCATTCACATAGGGTGGGGGGCCGGTATCCGGGGGCCCCCTTCTTAAAGGGGGCTCCCGGATTCCGATAAGCCCCCCGCCCGCAGACCCCGACAACCAACGGCCAGGGTTGTCGGGAAGAGGCCCTTGTCCTCATCAACATGGGGACAAGGTGCTTTGGGGTGGGGGGGCCGCGCGGCCCCCCCTTCCCCAAGGCACCCCCCATGTTGAGGGCACGCGGCCTGGTACGGCTCAGGAGGGGGGGAGCACTCGCTCGCCCCCCTTTCCTGGCCGGCCGGGTAGCGTGCTCGGACAAGGGTCTGTTGTGGACTTTGGGGGAACCCCCACGCCGATTTTTTTCGGCGTTGGGGTTCCCCTTTAAGCCCATTCCAGGCGGTGGAGCCCGCGACGTCTCCGTCGCGGGCCCCGCCTACCTTCACACGCGCTCGAAATGAGCAGACTTTCCTCCGAGCGGGAACAGTTTGCTCATTTCGAAAGTAGCCTACACACGGGCGGACTGTTCGCTCAAACACAGTTTCAGCGGACAGTTTTTCGGAATTTCCGAAAGACTTTGACCGTCAAACTGTCCGCTGAAACTGTCCGCTGAAAGCCCACACACGAGCGGACTGTCCGCCCAAACACTGTTCAGCGGACAAGGTTGGGCGAACAGTCCGCCCGTGTGTACGCGGCCTTAGTATTATATCAGTAACCAAGGAGCAAAGCTTGTGGATGGTCTTCCCAGAAGAGTTGAAGCTGTTATAGCTGCAAAGGGTGGGCCAACTCAACATTGAACTCTACGGACTAAGCCCTTGTACACACGGTCAGAGAATCCGTCGGAATGTGTCCTATCGGACCTTGTCGTCGGATAATCCAACTGTGTGTGGTATGCATCGGACTGATTCTGTCAGAATATCCATCCGACCCAATTTTCCAACATGTTGGAAATATTTCCCGATCAACTGGGCCGGTCGGACATATTCCGATCAAGTGTAGCGAATTTTGATCGGACCAAGTGCCACGCATGCTCAGATCAAATTCCTACATCAAAGCTATTGGCTACTAGCCTGAATGTAGTCCCATCGTAACGAAATTACGTCATCACGTTCTGAATGAGTGGATTTTTCGACAACTTAGTCCGACCGTGTGTATGCAACAGTTTCTGACAAGATCCGACGGACAAAATCCGATGGATTTGGTTGTCGAAATCTCCGACCGTGTGTACAGGGGCTTAGACTGGGATGCCATTAAAGTTCATGTGCATGTAAAGGCAGGTGTCACAATACTTTTGACAATATAGTGTGGGTATGATGGTCAAATGTTCATCTATATAATATAAAACACCTTTGCCAGTCCTTGTATTCCAAATGAAACACGCCTTCACTTCTGATAGATTTGCAGATCAAAAACAATGAAAAAAAGAAAACAAAAGCCTATAAAACTTCTGTAACTTGTCTTGCGAAAAGTTAACATTATACTCCCTAACAGGACTTGAACTAATTGCTGTATCAATAAGTCACATCAAAAATGCATTCAGAAAAGCGAACCAAAGCCCATCACATTTGTTATGCATGTGTTGTAAAGCTTTGTGGCCAAATTATTCTTTTTTAACATGCACATTTATAATTTTAGAGGTATAAATAATGCATCACGCGTTGAAGAAGCAGTTCATGGCTCACTAGTGCAAGCAATATGATATACACAGCAATGGACAAGAGGCTTTGATTCAAGCTGCTGAGTGTACGCTTGGATCCCTTTGGTAAAGTACCAACACATCAATATTCCTCTGCCTCCATCCAGAAACCAATACGCACTCCCTAGGAGTAAACACAAAGGAATACTTGAAGGAAATTTCAATCGTGCCCCTCAGCAGCAATTTCTGCTCATCCGATTTGATGAGCTGAAATGTTAATCAGGCCGTTGGCTTGTTTGTTTAATTCTTCTGCTAAACAGATACTCATTGTGAAGACATTACATTCATCTTAACTTTTCCCTCTTTGCTCCCCGACCATCACCTTGGTGACTTGTTGAACATTGCATTGGCATATGTTTATTTTTTATTTTTTTTGCTTTTCTATTTGGAGATGGAATACATTATGCAGTGATAAAAGAGTATTGTTTTTTTATTATATTCCATCTTTTGGAATTTCAACAGTTTGTAAACTATCACGGTGAACTTCTTTGATTTGATACCTTTCGGTCTGGTAAATGTAACATGGAAAGCATTTTGTCATGGTTATGCAGTGATCTTCCTGTTTGCTTACCTCCCCTCATGTGTTCAGACTAAGAGGCCAGCCACTTCCACCTGGTGGTTTTTATAACCTCTCCTCTAAGCATGGCTCCAGCCCAGGCCCTATCAGGGAACCTTATATTAACCTGTGCACTGCAAGCCAAGAGGGCTGATCAACCATTGTGTATTCCTTTGTGTGTTTGGCTTCCTGTTACCTGCCATGTGCTCTTCTGTTTTTCCGTTACCGACTTTGGCGTGTCTTTGACTATCCCTGTTTGCCTGTGATCCTGACCTTTTGGCGTGTCCCTGTCTATTCCTGTCTGCTTGTGGCCCCGACCTTGGCTTTGTCCCTCACCATCCCTATCGTCCTGTTGCCTACTGTGGGTGTGAGCTGGGCGACCTTGGGGGTCGCGACCTGGAGCCAGTTGCAGCCAAGTCCATCCTCACCACTCGAGTCTCTGGTGAACACCTGCTGGCTCTTAGACTCTGTGCCCCAGGGAATCTTACGCTCTAATCCTGGTGGGACCTGTCTCCCTTCCGCAGCAGTCAGCCGTAGGGTCCACAACCTTGCGGTGCACTCCTGATCCCTTCGGTGTGCATCTGTCACCTTGCCTCAAGGTGACCTGACACATTTTCTATACAATTTAGCCTATTATGGTGACACCCTTCAAGGAGAGGCTGTCGCTGGGTGGGGACACTTTGTATGCTGTGTGATATGTTGAGGGTCTGGATAACCAGCCATTGGTGTAGGTACAAACAGTCTTTATTGTCAACAAGCAAATAAAAAACACCTTATTTTCATGAGGAAAAAAGAAACAAAACTGTCCATCAATCTCTGAAACAAACTTTTGGCTCACCACCAGCAAAATATGTTCCTTTACAGGGTTTAAAGTCCCCACCTACTCCAAGGGTCCAAATAATGGTTACCAGCAACTAAAGCCCCATACACAGGATCGGAAATCCTGCCAGCGAAAAAAGTCAGATGAGAGCTTTTGGTCGGATGTTCCGATGGTGTGTATGCTCCATCAGACTTTTGCTTGCCAGCAAAAGATTGAGAGCAGGTTCTCTATATTTCCATTGGAAAAAGTTCTGATCGTAGATTCTGATCACCTGTAGCAATTCCAACGTGCGAAATTCCTATGCATGCTCGGAAACAATTTGATGCATGCTCGGAAGCATTGAACTTAATTTTCTCGGCTCGTCATAGTGTTGTACGTTACTGCGTTCTTGACGGTTGTTCTTGAAAGTTCAGAGAACTTTTGTGTGACCGTGTGTATGCAAGTCAAGCTTGAGTGGAATTCTGTTGGAAAAACTATCCAAGATTTTTCTGATGAAAACTCAGATCGTGTGTACGCTGCATTAGTAGTATATCAGTAACCAAGCAGCACACCGCTCTCTCTCACAAGTATGCCCTGCTCAACATAACACCTCATGGACAACTGTTGACTGTTTCCTGCCTTTTCAGCCCTATACTGCATGTGAATTAACCCTTTCAGGACCAAAGTACCCCTAGTCTGGGTTGGAGGCTCTTTCTCACCCAAAATCTCTTTGAGCCTCCAAATTCAGGGTCACAGCTCAGGATTTCACTATTCTAGGAAACTGAAAATAAGGTTTCCCCTTTCTACCAGATCACCACAGAACCCCTCATTCTGTATGGTGACAATCCCAGAGTGCTCCTTCTGTCTCTCGTCATCCCCTTTAAAGGGACCACACAACAAAAAATGGGGGCACATACCTGCCTTCCATGACCCATCCCTAGCATTCTTTACAGCTGTTATACTGTTAGTAGCTGAATAAGAGGAGTTGTCACAATGAGGGGTCAGGCTCATAGACCAGTTGCTATAGCAGTAGCATGATTACCACCGACCAGCAGGATAGGTATAATGGCAGTCACCCTGGTCGATGTTGTGGACTCACCAGAGTTTAAGTAATAACTAGTGTTCACCAGAGCTCTTGATGGTGGAAAAAGATTTTGCTGCATGTTAGTACCAAGTCGCGTTCCTGAGGATTGCCCCACCAGGAGGTGAGCAAGCTGGGGTCCAATTGCGGATAAGCAGGTAAGGATCTAACAAAAGTTTAGTCAGTAAACACGCCAAAGGCCAGTAATAAGTAGTTTCAGGCTGGAATCAGGTAGAAGCATAGTCAAGAAACAAGCCAAGGGTCGATAACGCGTGGTAGCAAAATATTGACAGCAGCAGGGATGACAAAAGCTAGATATTGCCTGAAGAGAGCACAATAATCTGGCAAACATTAAGTGCAGAGGCATGGCTTAAATTAGGAAGTTCATGGGAGATGCAAAGAGTTCAAGGTTCAGCAGAAGCCAAGGCACAAAGCAGGGTTGTCCAATGAATCAAACTGGAAGCTGTCCAGCATCTTATGCAGCTCAACGGGAAGAGTCATTGCCAGACACAGCAGAGGTCCCAGGCTCAAGTCCAGGCCCTGACAGGAGTTGATATCAATGCCACTCAGCTTGAATAACCTCACATTGAATGCAATTTGTTATATTTGTTCACACTCAAAACAAAATATCCGTTGATCCTGAAAGAAATCAAGTAGCCTTGTGAATTCCAATTCTCTCTGCTTTGTTGACATCTCAAATAGGTTTTATCAGCCCTGTTCCATTCTCTTGCATAAACTGCAGAACACTGTCACCCCATGTTACAGAGATAATAAATGTGGGAAGTACTCCATAGTCTTAACACACTTCCTGTCCTAGGATGACAATACTGGTCCTCCATAGATACAGAACAGTGTGTGAGGGCTGCCACTCTGGGAATTGTGTTATTGGCAGGATCATGGGGCAAAAATAAAGAAATAAATACTGAAATAAGGAAATAAATGTATGTAGGTCTTAGGACTGTTAAGCTGTAATATATATAATCTTTGTTCTCAGGTTTAGATACTGTCCCATACCTGTATGAGGAGCCCAAGCTAACAAGGGTGGCATCTCACATCATTCTCATCCAAGCACCCCTGAAAGTTGAGACAGGGGCTGCAAGGGCAATGAAAGTTCACGGATGCCAGGAAACTAGACCTGAAGACTTGAACTTAGAAGCACCGGTATTAAGTATCCAGAAGCCCAGCAGAGAGGGCCTCCAGAAAATTCCAAGTCCAGTAGTGAGCAGGGTTGGGTCCCAAGCCATGGTCAGTGACAGCTGAGCAGGAAGGCACCAAATCATGAGCATGATCAAAGTCAGGGCCTAGCAAACATTGGTAGTGAGGTACAGAATCAATAGGCACTATCTTGGTTGGAAGTCCAGGCCGAGGTCGATAACAAAAATAGGTGGCAAACATAGATAAGCAAGAGTAATCCAGAAGCAGATGAAAGCTAGGAAAGTTAAACAGGTTCAGGATCAGGAGTAACATGAACCTAAGCTTAAAGACCATTCAGCAATGACCAATGCATGGCCCAGGTGTAAAAATCTTACTACAGTAGGCTCCAGTATCTGTGGGGGATATGCCCAGTGCATGCCTCAGTGCACACATTCCTATGTGTGTGCACATGCATTGTTGCATGTTTAGTTAGACTCCATGTTCAAAAACATGTGTGTATTTACACACATTTTCAAACTTAAGTGAATATCGCAGTGCCTCACCAAAGCTCCTCTGTATATTGCAATCCTAACTCTATATTTTTTAGAGTCTCAAAGTTGGAGCACCTATAACTGTGAATAAATTAGGAGAAGGTTTGCCTGGATGGAGCCCATTCCTCCTTAAAGTAGAACTATGGGCAAAACTTTTTTTTCTTTTTGGATAGAGAAAGGGAGGGTTACAACCCCTGTCAGATTTTTTTCCACTATCTTTTGTCCCATTGAAGAGATTTACCTTTGATTCCTGTCCCATAGCCTAACAGGAAGTGAGTGGAAATCCCTGCAAATTAAATGAATTAATTGGGGACCCTCAGGTCACATAACTAATGTGCTGAAGGTTTCCCCCTATTACTTTTCTGGGGACAACCCAAAATCCGAGATTTTCATTTACTTTCACTTTCAATGATAATGATAAACAGGACAAATAGAGAGGGTGAATCTCCCTAATGGGGCAGAGACAGTAATAAATAGTGACAGGTGTTTTAATCCCTCTCCACTCTATCCAAAACCAAAAGTTTTGCCTTTAGTTATACTTTAAAGTCTTCAAAGCTGGCTTCTTCAGTAAGAATGAATGAAGTGATTTTAATGAAACTGATCTTGCCAAAATCCTCTACTGAAACTTTGCAAATGCAGTAACTTTGAGATTCTTAGATAAAAGTTTCTCAAAAATTACTGTTATATTTATTTTCTTCTGTGTTTAGAATGTGAGATTTTTGGGGGTTGGATTTGGAGTAGTTTATTTTATTTCACTTTAAAACTTTCATGCAAGATCCAAAGTTTTTACCCATTCTACCTTGGTTAAAAACGTTATAGTCTTGGGGCATGTCCAGCCAGCGGAGAAGATGGCTGCATAACTCAGACCTCTGGCAGCCTCACGCTCTGAGCAACACACAGCAACAATGGAGAGAGGTCTCTTCATGCTCTATACTCACTCACTGAAGTGCCTAACACCCATGGGAGTTATGACCAAGCAGCAGATAGCAAACAGGCAGCCGCAACGTCTCACGGACGTCTATCTATCGGTACTTCAGAGAGGTAGACAAAATGGCACCAGCCCCAGCTCCATAAGAGCAGCCTGAACCCAACCCGGCCATCAAGTTGCAGGGAGACACACCATCACCCAGCCCAAGGAGCTGGAAGAACACTCTCCCCTATCTACTCCCACCACTCGCAGCCCAGTGAAAACGAAGCAGCGTAGGGAGGAGGGTGAGTTCTCCCCTGCACTGCAGAGCATTCCCCTTCAGGCCTCTCTGCAGCACATGCACCCAGGATTATCGATTGATGTGTTCCCAGCCACAGAACAACCCATTTCTGAGAATACCATGAAAAACATGCTTCTCTCCCTCAGAAGCATTCTGTTCAATGGTTTTTCAAACATGTTTGCACCGTTAAATGAGATTGTCCAAACACACGCTGTTAAAATCCAACACTTAGAAACGAAAATGGCAGATCTGTACTCTACACATAATGACCTTGTTGATGCTTACGCTGACCAAGAATCTGAGATGTAATGCCTCCAATATAATATGGCAGATCTAGAAGATCGCTCGAGGCACAACAATATCAAATTTAGGGGAATACCTGAATCCATACCCCAAACAAATTAATAAACTTTGTGCAATGCCTCATAAAGGCCCTCATTCCATCTCTGAGCGATATTGAGCTATGCGTGGATAGGGCCCACCACATACCTAAACCTACATTTTTGCCTGACTCTGCACCCAGAGACATTCTGGCACGGATTCACTACTATCACATCAAAGAACATGTCATGGTGGCAGCCAAACAGAGCCCTGCAGTTCCAGAAGAACTTAATGGCATCTCCTTATATACAGACACATGGCAACAGAAAGAAATGAACAGGAAGAAGCTCACCCCGCTCACAAAAGTCCTTTGCAATAATAGCATCATTTACAGATAGGGCTTCCCTACAAAGCTGCTGGTCACCTGGAATAGCAAAGCGTATCCCATATACAGTGTGGAAAAAGGCATCCAACTCTTTAAACATTGGCAACTACTCCCTGCAGATACGCAGCCTCCTATTCTGCCTACCCTGAAACGGTCGCAAGAGGACTGGTCTGGCCCCTGACATGGATCTTCTATTAGCTACATGACCTCCCCCCACCAGCATAACCTCTGTACTAGCGCGTGAGGCTGGGAGCTCAACCACTTAAGAGATGCCTCTTTTTTTTGTTGTGGTTCATTGGCTGAGTGCGTAACACTGGCAGTCTGAATTACCCCCCATGACACCACAGCAGTTCCGGCTACCCATTGTGCCTGTGTTCTGACAGGTGTTCCTTATGCATGTTGTCTTTGTTTCTCCTTTGACCTTTTTTTCTCTAGCTCCTACCATCCACCCAGTCACCACCTACAGCGCTATGTCTACCAGAAATCAACCTGGATTATCGCACATTTCCCCTGCTGCTTATCACGTCAAGAGACCCTCCAATCAACCCACCAATTGAATGTGCCCTAAATACCAATTCTGGGGTTCCAAAATCTCCACATGACAGGTACTCTTTTCCTGGTTTTCCTCACTACAACAATACCTTAGTACATACCCATTCTTCACTATGCCTCTAAAATGTATGTCACTGAACTCTAAGCCCCTGTACACACGGTCTGAGATTTCGACAACCAAATCCATCGGATTTTGTCCGTCGGATTTTGCCTGTCGGATCATGTCCGAAACTGTTGCATACACACGGTCGGACTAAGTTGTCGAAAAATTCGATCATTCAGAACGTGATGACGTAATTTCGTTACGATGGGACTACGTTCAGGCTAGTAGCCAATAGCTTTGATGTAGGAATTTGATCAGAGCATGCGTGGCACTTGGTCCGATCAAAATTCTCTACACATGATCAGAGTATGTCCGATCGAACCAGTTGGTCTGAAAATATTTCCAACAAGTTGGAAAATTGGGTCCGACAGATATTCCGACGGAATCAGTCCGATGCATACCACACACAGTCAGATTATCTGACAACACGGTCCGATAGGACACATTCCGACGGATTCTCTGACCGTGTGTACAAGGGCTAAGGGCCTCAACAGCCCCATTAAACATGCAGCACTGATGAAAGAAGCACACTCCCTCAAGACTGACATAATCTTTACCCAGAAATCCCATTTCGCTGCCCACAAATGCCCTCAATTGTCCTTTTAACATCTTCCTCACTTGTACATGGCCAACGGCCCTAAGAAGGCCTGTGGAGTCTTTATTGCTGTCATGGACTCTGTGGTATTTTGTCATATACGCACTATTCAAGATCCCCAAGGCCGGTACATCATCCTCATTTGCAAACTCAATAAAGCAGTGTTTACTCTAGTTAACCTCTATGCTACAAATGTTAAACAGAGGAAACTCCTCACTCCACTGTTCACCAAGGTTAATGAAGTGATGCAAGGCATCCTTATTATTGGTGGGGATTTTAATACAATCCTGAACCCCACCATGGACTCCACCACCCTCGCTAGAAGACCCAATCCCTCAATTGCCCTTTGCTACATAAATATGAGCTGTATGATATCTATGATATAGATGCTCAGGCACTAAACACGGCTAGCACATAGGTGCTTTTAGCCATAATTATCAGTGTTTGCCATTTTTTATGCCCAAAAAGCTTCTCTCCTGTATGCGAAGTATAGACCTGTGCACACTGAAATATTTTGTTTTGGAATTTAGTTTTGGTCCTAAAAATACGTTTATTTAGTTACTCCCAAAATTTGTTTTTATTTATTTTGTTTCGTTAAAAAATGCATTGACGGAGCAGCTAAACTGTACGACGCCATGTTGTATGACACTAGTAATAATTATATTCATTAATTATTAGTACTAGTCTACCAACATTAGAATTGTTCTATAGCCTATGGGCGGAGCATTTGACCATTAATGTCCACTCACGGTGACTGCTTCGTCGAATCTTCATATTGAATCTTTTCTCTCTATGTCGAATAATCTTGAACTAATGGAGCTAAGGTTAGGCACATTCGACCTTTTTTGCTATTGTCTCTAATGTTGAATCTTTTCTCTCTATGTCAAATCTTTTCTCTCTATGTAGAATAATCTTGAACTAATAGAGCTAAGGTTAGGCACATTGGACCACAGGTTCAGTGGACACAGATTGCTATTGTCAGCGTCATGTCAAATCTCCTATCTATATCGAACTGTTGCAACGAAAACAAAAATAAATTATTTGTTTATGTCAGATCTTTTGGTTTTTGGATTCTGCAGGTTCGCTATCCTTTGTTAAAGCGATAACGAAAATACCCGAAATTCGGACGAAATAGCATTTAGACAAAAACGAATGCACATGTCTAATGCGAACATGAAGACAAAAATAAGCTACCTATGCTCGGACCAAAGGAACACTCAGTCCCCAATATAAATACAAAAAAGGTTGCACTGTGAAAAATAATATGTGGAGAAAAATAATATATGAAATATCAACAAAAAAAAGTGTCCTTGTGATTACACCAATGCCTATAAAGAATCCTGTGAAGGAAAGCAAGAAATAGCCTTCCTAAATTATAATAATCAGTGATTCGAAATATCCTTATAATTACTCAGGTGTCTATAAATATTCCTGTGAAGAAAAATCAAAGTGACGTTCTTATAATATATTGAGCAATGATTCAAAAAATGCCCACAACTCTTGATAGTTGAATGACCAATGCAAGTGATTTCCACAGTTGTAGTGATCTTATTAAGTGCGTCTCACCACCGAGTGAAATAAGCGCTTACCAAATTGAAGTACTTTAACGCTTGTGGCTATTTCCCAGCCAGGGCCTTTTCCTCAGGTGATGTGCCCAACCATCCGGTCCTCATTTCACTAGGGGAGCCCCCCGGTCTGGATTCTATCCCAATGTTCCTCCACTAACGGTGGACAAAGTTGCAGCACTGAATGGTAGACGTGGAGGAGCGACGTGCTGACGTCACTCGCACTTAATAAGACCACTACAACTGTGAAAATCCTTGCATCGCTTGCAAGGAGCCGCACTGGCTTTTGAACTTCCTTTTTCTCGGCTCGTTGTACGTCTTGTACGTTACCACATTCCCATGTTCGGAATTATTGGCCAACATTTGTGTGACTGTGTGTATGCAAAACAAGTTTGAGCCAACAACTTTCAAACAAAAATCCACGATTTTGTTGGTGGAAAGTCCGATCACGTGTACGGGGCATAATAGTTTTACATAATGCAGCAACATCCACAAGTCGAAGTAGGACCCCCAACATTAGTGGTGGTGATTTATTCTTCCAAAGCAAATGCACCTTTACAAACTGGCACTGACTAGTATTACAATGTTTCTCTTCTTCTTCAGTTTTTCTCTCAGCTAATGTGACCCCCCAATGCTGAGGTAGATGGACAGAGGAGGGTCAAACAAGGATGCTATACAGGCAACTGACATCCTCCTGATTAACTGATGATGCCATTGGTCATTAGGATGCTGACAGCTAGAAGATTGTAATGGTGGACAATGAAAACCTTTGACTTGGTGTAACTAAAAAGCAGCCTTCATCCATCTGCAGGCTTGTATACAATTTTTGGGCAATTTTATTGGCATTTTTTCAAGGCACCCCTGAAGAACACTCAAGGCACCCCAGGGTGCCTGGGAACCCTGGTTAAAAAGGCTAGGTTAGTGTATGGGTTACATGGAGGAACAGTGGTAGAGGATATAGGGAATGGGCATAGTTGAGTATTTCTTTAGCGGTGACCTTCAAGAGTTGAAACCTCGTCTGAGTAATATTGTCAAGTATGCATCCCTTATTTGATACGCAACATATGTATATAATAAAGTGGCCACAAGCATGTTTGCTTTAAATTCTTCACCAAGTATGTATCCTTGATTACAGACATTATTTTATTATTAGATAGATTACACAGTTTTGAAAGAACAGAATATGCCATTTTAAAGGACGTCTGCCTTCCACAGTCGTGTCATTCAGTCAGTTATATTTAGTCAATGTGTACAGTGTCTCACTAATAAAATTAAATGTATTTATTTAGCCTTTTTTTAAATTTATTTATATCCCAGCACTTCAGGATTCAAGTCTGTTCCTCTTCCGATGATCTAATAAAAGTTTCCTTATTATGTCCTTGAAACTGAACCACCACAAACACAGAAATGAAATTATTCTGACAAAGCCGTCGCTGTAGGTAGAGGTCAGTTATAACATCGATTGGGAGGAGGACTTTGAGACTGTGTTATTTTTTATTTTTTTGGTAATTATAATAGATCAAAGCATGGATGTCCTCTGCAAAATACAATTATCAACAGAAAAGATATGTTCTGCAAGCAAAATGTATAACAAACAAAATAATCATTTGTTTATTAATCAAAGCTGGTCAAGGGGAAAAAATGTAAATGGACTATTGTAGATTTAGTTGTTCCTGTCAAAAAGCAAGGGGATGAGGAGTACATAATGACACAGAAAAGAAGAGAGAGGAAAGAAAGTGGAGGAATAGTATTTGTCAGAAGAGATGTAATACAATTCCTCACGTCTGTGAAGGTTGGGGGTAACCATGCGGATTGTGTGTGCAACCCAAAGTCAACATACAGGTGGGGTGCAACATGGTGCGGCCGCAATGACACACACAGTCCAAGTGCGATGGCAGAACATTTTGGATGCAAAGACAGTTCAATATAAACTGGTGGAGGGCAGAAAGACAACCCAATAAGGAACACTCATACCGCGTACACATGATCGGACTATCTGGAGGACCAAGTCTGATGGACCAGATTCCGCCGGACAATTCGATCGTGTGTGGGCTCCAGCAGACTTTTTCTTCCCAAAAGTCCGATGGACTTCGAAATAAGACTTGCCTCAAAATTGGCCGCTGGACTCGGCTCTTAGCAGACAATCCCTTCGTCTGTGTGCTAGTCCGACAGACTAAAACTGACGCTAGGGCAGCTGTTGGCTACTGGCTATGAACTTCCTTATTCTACGTCATCACGTTCAAATCCGTCTGACTTTTGGAATGATCGTGTGTGGCCACGTCCGTTTGCTTGAAAGTCTGGCAGACCTCAACTGCAAAGTCCGTCGGATTGTCCGCCGGATAGTCCAATCGTGTGTAAGCGGCATCACAGATCCAGCCTCTTGTAGAGAGTAGGTTTCAGCCAAACTGACAGCGCCTGTTAGGAGGAGTAGAGTACGCCTTGGCCATCTCGTGCGCAAACAGGAAGATGTCTAGAGATTAGTGAGCCCTACACTTTCCCTCCTTGCCATAAACCTTTCCCTGCCTTTAGTTCTGTCACTACCAGGTAGGGTACCTGTCCCTACTCTACCCAATCACAAACTGTGCACCAAGCAAATAATCAAGATGCAGGTCCGGTTATGAGTCATAGAATCTGATGACCATTTAGCTATTCTCCTTTGTTCTGCTATGCTTTAAATAGGCCACCGGTTGCCAAAAGCCAGTGCCAGACATGCATGCTGATTCATGTTAATGTGCATGCATGCGGATACATGAAAAACCATGGACTGGTTCACAATCTGCACCGCGGGCACGGCCATGTACTTAATCTTCCTGACACAGGCTATGGTGGATCTATTTGTTCTACCCAAAAAGTAAGTTAAGTGAGGCGCACACAGAAAAAAAGAAGAGAGAGGGAAGGCAGTAAATTTACTGACGGTTTGTAAAAATCTGTGCTTTTTTTACAACTGCCAGTAAATATCAGGGGCTGATAATTTCATGCTATGTTGACTTTTTAAGTTTAAATCAAGCAAATTACTTTGTTCTAAGTATTGTCAGTGTTTCCACATCATGTTTATACTGTTCAAATATTCACTGTGTTAGTTTTCAATAGAAGTTCTGTAATTTCTCTGGTCGCCAGTAAAAAATGTGACCTGCCAGTAAAATTTCCATGTTTTGTCAGTAAAAAATGCTACTGGAGGTTGGCAACCCTGAGGGGCACCCTTCTAATGCACTTGCCAGAGGAGATGTAATAGAATCACAACATCTGTAGAAATTGCGGGAATCCATGCGAATGGTGTGCTCAACCTGAACTCAACACTTCAGAATACGTCTGTTTTCCAGGCAGGCCTTTGGAAAGGTCATGTTTGATGCTTTTGGATCACCCAATCCTAGTTCTTCACTAAGAAGATTTGGATGGTTGAATAATGTAGATGGTAAGATCAACCTGAAGTCAACGCCATGCGGATGGTGTGCTCAACCTGAAGTCAGCGCTTGTGGAGGATTCCTTTACCTTTAGCCCTTGTACACACGGTCGGAGAATCCGTCTGAATGTGTCCTATCGGACCGCGTTGTCGGATAATCCGACTGTGTGTGGTATGCATCGGACTGATTCCGTCGGAATATCTGTCAGACCCAATTTTCCAACTTGTTGAAAATATTTTCCGACCAACTGGTTCGACCGGACATACTCCGATCATGTGTAGAGAATTTTGATTGGACGAAGTGCCACGCATGCTCAGATCAAATTCCTACATCAAAGCTATTGGCTACTAGCCTGAACGTAGTCCCATCGTAACGAAATTACATCATCACGTTCTGAATGATCGGATTTTTCGACAACTTAGTCCGACCGTGTGTATGCAACAGTTTCGGACAAGATCCGACGGACAAAATCCGACGGACAACATCTGACGGATTTGGTTGTCGAAATCTCCGACCGTGTGTACAAGGGCTAAGACAGGTCTTTGGGAAGGTCACGCTCGATGCTCTGGCCAATCCTTGTTCTCCTTTAGGAACATCGGAAGGGTTGAATAAGGTTAAGGTAAGATTGAGTATGGTAGATGAAAACACAAAACTAACAGTGTAGCAGAAGCCTCTGAAAGTACCCTGTTTCCCCGAAAATAAGACCTAGCGTGATTGTCGATGATGGCTGCAATATAAGTCGTACCCCCCAAATAAGCCCTACCCTGTTTCCCTGAAAATAAGCCCTATCCTGAAAATAAGGCCTACAAGGACTTTAAAGTGGTTGTAAACCCTCTCCCACAACTTTGTCCCATGTAAATCAGCATAAAAAACCAGAATGAACACTGCTTGTAGATATCTCCTTACTTGCTTAGTATTGTTGTAATCCTTGTTGTTCTATAGAATGAAGTCACTGAGCATGCCCAGATCTCCCCTTATTTAAGGCACACTCTCTATCTCTTATCTATCTGTTATCAGGACTTCCTACGGCACAACACTGAACTCTGCTAATCACTCAGAGCTTCCTCCTACACACCATGTGACCATGTGACATTATATACTGTCTAAACGTGGCCATTACTTCAGCTGATAAGTCTGACAAAGGGAAACATTAGACATCAGCACAAGTAAATACTATGAAATAAACAAGTAAGCTATGAACAGGGAAGCAAAGTTGCCATAGAAACGTTGGATTGAGAAGGAGGCTTGGTTAACAGTACAGGAAGTGCTCAATGTAAGGGCAGAAATACACTCCACTGTGGACTCAGAAAACAATACTTAAGATGGTGCTGCCTAACCCCTGGAAACAAGTTTTTTAAAGTTTCTGTAAACAGTAAGTAATATGTGATTTGGGCTGGATTACAGTGGCTATAGTCTGATAATGACTTATTATAATGGACTAAATGAAAAGAAGCATCAGAGTGGGAGAGTTTACTTCCTCTTTAACTAGGGCTTATTTGGGGGATATGGCTTATATCGCAGCCATCACCGACAATCACGCTAGGTCTTATTTTCGGGGAAACAGGGTAGGTGAATGGTAATAAAAGTTCCCTTCTTTCTATATTTTATAGTTTCCCCTTCCCTCGTTTTTTTTTTTTTTTCCTTGGCCTCCTCTGTAACTTTCCTTTGCTTCCCTTTCTTTGGCGCATTTTTGCCGTAGGCCTTTTTCTTCATACATTGGCATTGAATGTTTCAGAATGCAGTCTCCTAGCACTCTTGTTTTTTTTTTTTTTTCAGTGCACTCTTTTGGTTGGTGCTGGCTGCCGCTCTTGCATTTATTGTTTTGTTTTTGTATTCTAACCTGTGCATTCTGTCTTTCCCTTCTACCCTCCATGCCAGCTTCTACAATACACTTTGACTTTCAGCCTACTTGGGATCATCCTTCCTGAGGCTTGTCTTCCTATGTCGCTTGTTGTCTATACTGTGTTGTTGTTCCCATGCTTATTGTTCCTTCTGCTACATTGTAAAATATTTGAACAAGAAAAAAAAAAAACGGGGAAAAGAACTTCAAGCCTGTTTTCTTGGAAATTATAATGGATCAAAACGTTGGTGTCTCTGCAAAATAAATGTATTAACAGAAAATGCATGGTTTGTGAGCAAAATATATGTGAAGTAAATAGAAAGAAAATTACTCTAGTTGTTCAAACAAAAAAAAGTTGACGTGAGGAGCACACAGAAGAACAGAAAGAAGAAAGAGGGTAGACAGGAGAGTCCGGCTAATGTACGATTTATTTTATTTAATTTTTTTAAATAGTGTTTGCTGGAAGAGATGAAATAGAATCACTAACGTCTATGGAGGTTGTGGAAAACCGTGTGGATGGTGTGCACAACCTTAGGTCAATACTAGTGGAGAATACCTCTGTCTCCAGGTCTTCGGGAAGGTCACACTCCATGTTCTGGGATCATCTAATACTAGTTCTCCTCTAGGGCACATCGGGAGGCTTGAATAACATAGATAAAAACATAAAACACCATGGATTACAAGGGTGTTTGTAAGTAGGTAAACAGTAATAAAAGTATTCGGGAGAAAGACTTCAAGCTTCTTTTTTTTGGTAATTTTATTAGATCAAACAGAAGGGAGGGTATGGCAGGGCTACGTAGATTTGTTGTGCCACATTTAAAAACACTATATACTAGAAAAGAAATCCCATGGGGGTGTATTTTTAAGGCACGTACAAACAAAAATGGTCCAAAAATTATTTTATTTTATTTTTAATTATTTTACCCTCTCCGAAACGCGTAGGGTGGATCTCTCAAAATGGATTATAGGGCATAATCAAGTGTAGTATAAATACTGGTTGTATATATACCCTTTGATGTATCTTTTAGATGTATACTGTATACTAAACTTTTTTGGTTTGTTTTATGTAATGCCAATACAGACTCTGAAAATTATTAAACATCTGAAACAATACCTAATTCAAAGTCGCTACAAACATATATGTGTAAAAAGAAAGTCCTTTTGTAGAAAATCAAAATGTGATCCCCCTTAGTGCAAACATGAAGAGATGGAAAAATCCTTCAGTCCATAGAATGTTGATCATAAACACCCTGGTGCTGACACACCACCACACAAAGAAGCATGTAAGCTTACCGACTCCAAATGACCCAAGCGAGCGTACGCTCCAAGTGTCAAATACGCTTTACTGTCATACAGCTGAAAGATCCTCTGGCCGGAAAAGATGGACACTCAACGATGAAGGTCGCTCCACACTTGCTTCCCAAACTGAGTTGGACACAGAGCCAGTGCTCACAGAAAAGGTCACACTCCCCTCAAGGAACCATGCAGAACGAAAAGATTGGGCCAAATAGCGTAATTCCGTAAAAAAAAACTAATTTATTAAAATTAAATCTCACTTACATTTATGCAATGAATTGAGCACTTCTCATATAAAAATCTGGCAGCAGTGGAGTCCTCCCAACGCGTTTCGTCTCCTTGGACATCGTCTGGGGTGTGTGGCGGTGTCAGCACCAGGGTGTTTATGATCAACATTCTATGGACTGAAGGATTTTTCCATCTCTTCATGTTTGCACTAAGGGGGATCACATTTTGATTTTCTACAAAAGGACTTTCTTTTTACACATATATGTTTGTAGCGACTTTGAATTAGGTATTGTTTCAGATGTTTAATAATTTTCAGAGTCTGTATTGGCAAGTAGTGATGGACGAACTTCCGACGGGACGTTTCGCGAAAGCGAAATGCGAACGGACCCAAACGTTCGCGAAACCGAACGTTCGCCGCGGGCCCCATTGACTTCAATGGGAGGCGAACTTTGCAAACCTTCATGTCGAATTTGCGGCCACGTGGTAATTATTAGGGGGTAAAACGTAGTCCCACCATCTGGACAATGACATAATACATGTATGAGGTGAATTTGGGATCGATAACTACAAGCATTTTTATTTTATTTGGGAAATTGTTCTAACAATTCAGGACTATGGAGCTAATGAAGGCAATGGAGGAGAGGGAAGGTCAGGGACCAGGGTAGGCAAAGAAGAGGGTGCAGGAGATGATCACCAGCAGCGTGACATACCGGAATGACACATGCACCGTGATAGAGGCATCTGACAGCAGCACCGTAATACAGAGCACTGACAGCAGCACCGTGACATACAGCGCTGACAGCAGCACCGTGACATACAGCGCTGACAGCAGCACCGTGACATACAGCGCTGACAGCAGCACCGTGACATACAGCGCTGACAGCAGCACCGTGACATACAGCGCTGACAGCAGCACCGTGACATACAGCGCTGACAGCAGCACCGTGACATACAGCGCTGACAGCAGCACCGTGACATACAGCGCTGACAGCAGCACCGTGACATACAGCACTGACAGCAGCACCGTAAGCAGCCCCAGGAGGAAGTCAGCACAGCACAGGGATGGTGTGATCCCCTCATAATAAGAACCCCCAGGAGGAAGTCAGCACAGCACAGGGATAGTGTGATCCCTTCATAATAAGAACCCCCAGGAGGAAGTCAGCACAGCACAGGGATATCATAAGCAGCCCCAGTAGAAATATGACACCGCTCAACCTCTTCAAAGAGGAGGGTAGGGGCATATAGTACGGTGTGCTTTTTTGGGTCAAGGAAGTGAGCCAAATGAATTAAGAAGGTCTGTGTGCTTGATTAAAAAAATAGTTTATAGACATATACATGGTCTACTGGTCACATGTGTTGAATTCCTCCGAGATCCATGCCTCATTCATTTTTAGAAATGTGAGGTAGTTAACACTGTGGTGAGCTAGGCGAGTACGCTTATCGGTCACAATCCCCCCTGCTGCGCTGAACGTCCTTTCGGACAGGACACTGGATGAGGGGCAAGCCAACAGTTCGATTGCAAATTGGGCAAGCTCTGGCCAGAGGTCAAGCCTGCCCACCCAGTAGTCTAGGGGTTCATCACTCCTCAGAGCGTCCACATCGGCCGTTAACCCAATGTAGTCGGACACCTGACGGTCTAGGCGTTCCCTGATGCTGGATCCGGATGACACCTGTCGATGGGTCGGCTGAAAGAATGACCTCATATCCGAAGTCACCAACACATCTTCAAACCGGCCTCTTCTTGCAGGCGCTGTTGGATTGGTACCCGCAAATCCTTCTCTGGGAGTGGGAATTGCTCCTCTGCCAGCGCACGCAAAAGCAGAATGCAGCATTTCTCGAAGCAAGGCCTGGAAGTGCTGCATTCTGACAGCCCTCTGCGACGGCGGTAACATTTCCGCCATTTTGTGTTTGTACCGGGGGTCTAAGTACGTTGCCACCCAGTACTGGTCCTTGACCCTCATGCTTTTTATACGGGGGTCCCTATTAAAACACTGGAGCATGAAGGCCCCCATTTGCACTAAAGTGGAAGCGGTGTGGTGGCCTGGCTCCTGCTCATCATCCAGGATAATGTCGTCCTCTTCATTCTCCTCTCCCCATCCTCGCACAACAGGGATCCCAGAAAGGTTTAAAGCATGCTCTTCTTGCTCCTGCTCATCCGCCCCGGCACCATCCTCCTCTGACTCCTCATCAGACTCCTGTTGTTGACTTGTCTCAGATAGAGTAGCCCCCCCTGGGAATTCATCCAGCATTGCGACTTCCTCATCTTCCCGCTCCTGCTCCTCCACAGCCTGATCAATGACACGACGCAATGCACGCTCCAGAAAGAAGGCATAAGGTACCATGTCACTGATGGCGCCATGGCTGCGACTGACCAGTTTGGTGATCTCCTCAAATGGCCGCAGAAGTCTGCATGTGTCGCGCATGAGCAGCCACTGGCGCGGTGAAAAAAAACCCAGCTCCCCAGAACCGTTTCTTTCGCAGAGTTCATACAGGTAGACGTTAACTGCACGTTTCTGCTGGAGCAGCCTATCAAGCATATAGAAGGTTGAGTTCCATCGCGTCGGGCAATCGCAAATAAGACGTCTGACCGGCAGATGGTGTCGCCGCTGAATGTCAGCAAGGCGAGCCATGGCCGTGTAAGATCTTCTGAAATGGGCCGAGATTTTCCTTGCCTGCCGCAAGATGTCCTGGACCCCAGGGTATTTGACAAGGAATCGCTGCACGACCAAGTTTAAGACGTGTGCCATGCACGGCACGTGCGTGATTTTGCCCTGTTTCAATGCGCTAAGCAGATTGGCACCGTTGTCACACACCACTTTACCAACTGTCAAATTGAGCGGTGTTAGCCACTCATCTGCCTGTGAACGCAAAGCTGAAAGGAGTGCCGGGCCAGTGTGGCTCTTTGCTTCCAGGCACAACAGACGCAGCACGGCATGGCAACGTCTCACCTGGCATGTGGAATAGGTTCTGGGGAGCTTGGGCGGTGCAGTGGAAGAGACGCTAGCAGCGGAAAAGGAGGAGGCAGCTGAGGAGGAGAGGGAGGAGGATGGAGTAGGAGGAGGAGAAGAAGAGTCAGGCCTGCATGCAATCCGTGGCGGTAAAACCAAATCTACACGGGTGCCACGGGTTACATGCTTGACGGCCGTCAGAAGGTTCACCCAGTGGGCAGTAAAACTGATATACCTTCCCTGCCCGTGTTTGCTAGACCACGTGTCTGTGGTCAGATGTATCTTGGCACCGACACTGTGTGCCAGAGATACATTCACTTGCCGCTGAACATGGCCATATAGCTCTGGGATGCCCTTCTCTGAGAAATACTTCCTTCCTGGGACCTTCCATTGTGGTGTTCCAATGGCCACAAATTTGCGAAAGGCCTCCGAGTCCACCAGTTTATATGGCAGTAGTTGGCGGGCTATGAGTTCTGACAAGCCAGCCGCCAACCGTTGGGCAAGAGGGTTATCCGGCGTCATCATTTTTTTACGCTCAAACATTAGGCCCACGGAAGCCTGCCTTTTTGCAGAAAAATGTGAGCTTGGCGTGATGGAAGGTGGAGTGGAGGACAATTGTGAGGAGAGAGGAGAAGGAGAAGTAGAAGACGAGGCTGGACGGTGAGAGCCTGCAGTGTGGCTTTGTGTGTTCCGTTGCTCCCACTGGGCTCGGTGATGGCTGCTCATGTGCCTTCTTAAGGCGGTCGTCCCTAGGTGAGTATTGGGCTTACCGCGACTAACGCGTTGACTGCAAAGATTGCAGATGGCAACGCTATTGTCAGCAGCGGACACGTTAAAAAAAGCCCACACTGCGGAGCCATGTGCCGGTGTCCTGGGAGCGCCAGATGTGACCGTACATGGTCGATGACTCGCTCCTGATACATTTGCAGTCTGCTTTGTCCCTGCTGTGCAATGTAAGTCATTGCTGCTTCTCCTCCCTATCTGCTGGTCCATATCTCCCTCTGAACTCCCCTCCTCTTCCTCTCTTGTGGGCACCCACGTGACATCACTAGACACGTCATCATCAACGTCACCTTCCCCACCGCTATAAGTAGAGATCTCGGAGTAGGCAGCAACACCGGGGACCAACCTCCTCCTTGGGCTGATCTGGGTACTGGCGTCAGACTGCTGAGTAGCGCTTGTTGCTACCTCCTCTTCCTGATCCAATACCAAGAGTGGCTGCGCATCAGAAATGTCCTCTTGATATGGATCGGAAAATAATTCCAGTGACTCAAGCGGAAGGTATGTGGTGGTGGTGGTGGTGGTCGTGTTGTTGGTGGTAGTGTCTTTGGGGGTGCACATAGCAGAGAGTGAAGAAGAGGGTGCAGATCGAGAGGATGAGGAGGGTGCAGAAGAGTAAGGCTGAGCGAGCCACTCAACCAAGTCTGGTGCATCCTTTAAAGTAATTGAACGCACCTTCTGCAACTTCCCACTTTGGCTCAAGCCTGTTGCTCCTGCCCTACCCCTACCACCCCTGCGGAAGGGCCTGCCTCTTCCTCTGCCTGTCATTTTTTAAATGACCCTGTGACAAAACTCTTAGTCCCTATACCGATGAAGGACTGCTGCAGTATAGGGCAGCGGTCAGCAGTGGTGCACGTCAACCCTATCTATTGTGGACCGATAGCGGTCCTTACAGAACAGCAGACTGTACCGCACTCAAGCCTATGTACCGTAGCACCCTATACCAAGTTACCAGTCCTTATAAGAACTTTTGTGGACCAAGCAGGTTGTGTATTAGTGTTTAGCAGACTGTACGTCAGTCCCTATACCGCTGAAGGACTGCTGCAGTATAGGGCAGCGGTCAGCAGTGGTGCACGTCAACCCTATCTATTGTGGACCGATAGCGGTCCTTACAGAACAGCAGACTGTACCGCACTCAAGCCTATGTACCGTAGCACCCTATACCAAGTTACCAGTCCTTATAAGAACTTTTGTGGACCAAGCAGGTTGTGTATTAGTGTTTAGCAGACTGTACGTCAGTCCCTATACCGCTGAAGGACTGCTGCAGTATAGGGCAGCGGTCAGCAGTGGTGCACGTCAACCCTATCTATTGTGGACCGATAGCGGTCCTTACAGAACAGCAGACTGTACCGCACTCAAGCCTATGTACCGTAGCACCCTATACCAAGTTACCAGTCCTTATAAGAACTTTTGTGGAACAAGCAGGTTGTGTGTTAGTGATTAGCAGACTGTACGTCAGTCCCTATACCGCTGAAGGACTGCTGCAGTATAGGTGAGCGGTCAGCAGTGGTGCACGTCAACCCTATCTATTGTGGACCTATAGCGGTCCTTACAGAACAGCAGACTGTACCGCACTCAAGCCTATGTACCGTAGCACCCTATACCAAGTTACCAGTCCTTATAAGAACTTTTGTGGACCAAGCAGGTTGTGTATTAGTGTTTAGCAGACTGTACGTCAGTCCCTATACCGCTGAAGGACTGCTGCAGTATAGGTGAGCGGTCAGCAGTGGTGCACGTCAACCCTATCTATTGTGGACCGATAGCGGTCCTTACAGAACAGCAGACTGTACCGCACTCAAGCCTATGTACCGTAGCACCCTATACCAAGTTACCAGTCCTTATAAGAACTTTTGTGGACCAAGCAGGTTGTGTATTAGTGTTTAGCAGACTGTACGTCAGTCCCTATACCGCTGAAGGACTGCTGCAGTATAGGGCAGCGGTCAGCAGTGGTGCACGTCAACCCTATCTATTGTGGACCGATAGCGGTCCTTACAGAACAGCAGACTGTACCGCACTCAAGCCTATGTACCGTAGCACCCTATACCAAGTTACCAGTCCTTATAAGAACTTTTGTGGACCAAGCAGGTTGTGTATTAGTGTTTAGCAGACTGTACGTCAGTCCCTATACCGCTGAAGGACTGCTGCAGTATAGGGCAGCGGTCAGCAGTGGTGCACGTCAACCCTATCTATTGTGGACCGATAGCGGTCCTTACAGAACAGCAGACTGTACCGCACTCAAGCCTATGTACCGTAGCACCCTATACCAAGTTACCAGTCCTTATAAGAACTTTTGTGGAACAAGCAGGTTGTGTGTTAGTGATTAGCAGACTGTACGTCAGTCCCTATACCGCTGAAGGACTGCTGCAGTATAGGTGAGCGGTCAGCAGTGGTGCACGTCAACCCTATCTATTGTGGACCGATAGCGGTCCTTACAGAACAGCAGACTGTACCGCACTCAAGCCTATGTACCGTAGCACCCTATACCAAGTTACCAGTCCTTATAAGAACTTTTGTGGACCAAGCAGGTTGTGTATTAGTGTTTAGCAGACTGTACGTCAGTCCCTATACCGCTGAAGGACTGCTGCAGTATAGGGCAGCGGTCAGCAGTGGTGCACGTCAACCCTATCTATTGTGGACCGATAGCGGTCCTTACAGAACAGCAGACTGTACCGCACTCAAGCCTATGTACCGTAGCACCCTATACCAAGTTACCAGTCCTTATAAGAACTTTTGTGGAACAAGCAGGTTGTGTGTTAGTGATTAGCAGACTGTACGTCAGTCCCTATACCGCTGAAGGACTGCTGCAGTATAGGTGAGCGGTCAGCAGTGGTGCACGTCAACCCTATCTATTGTGGACCTATAGCGGTCCTTACAGAACAGCAGACTGTACCGCACTCAAGCCTATGTACCGTAGCACCCTATACCAAGTTACCAGTCCTTATAAGAACTTTTGTGGACCAAGCAGGTTGTGTATTAGTGTTTAGCAGACTGTACGTCAGTCCCTATACCGCTGAAGGACTGCTGCAGTATAGGTGAGCGGTCAGCAGTGGTGCACGTCAACCCTATCTATTGTGGACCGATAGCGGTCCTTACAGAACAGCAGACTGTACCGCACTCAAGCCTATGTACCGTAGCACCCTATACCAAGTTACCAGTCCTTATAAGAACTTTTGTGGACCAAGCAGGTTGTGTATTAGTGTTTAGCAGACTGTACGTCAGTCCCTATACCGCTGAAGGACTGCTGCAGTATAGGGCAGCGGTCAGCAGTGGTGCACGTCAACCCTATCTATTGTGGACCGATAGCGGTCCTTACAGAACAGCAGACTGTACCGCACTCAAGCCTATGTACCGTAGCACCCTATACCAAGTTACCAGTCCTTATAAGAACTTTTGTGGACCAAGCAGGTTGTGTATTAGTGTTTAGCAGACTGTACGTCAGTCCCTATACCGCTGAAGGACTGCTGCAGTATAGGGCAGCGGTCAGCAGTGGTGCACGTCAACCCTATCTATTGTGGACCGATAGCGGTCCTTACAGAACAGCAGACTGTACCGCACTCAAGCCTATGTACCGTAGCACCCTATACCAAGTTACCAGTCCTTATAAGAACTTTTGTGGAACAAGCAGGTTGTGTGTTAGTGATTAGCAGACTGTACGTCAGTCCCTATACCGCTGAAGGACTGCTGCAGTATAGGTGAGCGGTCAGCAGTGGTGCACGTCAACCCTATCTATTGTGGACCGATAGCGGTCCTTACAGAACAGCAGACTGTACCGCACTCAAGCCTATGTACCGTAGCACCCTATACCAAGTTACCAGTCCTTATAAGAACTTTTGTGGACCAAGCAGGTTGTGTATTAGTGTTTAGCAGACTGTACGTCAGTCCCTATACCGCTGAAGGACTGCTGCAGTATAGGGCAGCGGTCAGCAGTGGTGCACGTCAACCCTATCTATTGTGGACCGATAGCGGTCCTTACAGAACAGCAGACTGTACCGCACTCAAGCCTATGTACCGTAGCACCCTATACCAAGTTACCAGTCCTTATAAGAACTTTTGTGGAACAAGCAGGTTGTGTGTTAGTGATTAGCAGACTGTACGTCAGTCCCTATACCGCTGAAGGACTGCTGCAGTATAGGTGAGCGGTCAGCAGTGGTGCACGTCAACCCTATCTATTGTGGACCTATAGCGGTCCTTACAGAACAGCAGACTGTACCGCACTCAAGCCTATGTACCGTAGCACCCTATACCAAGTTACCAGTCCTTATAAGAACTTTTGTGGACCAAGCAGGTTGTGTATTAGTGTTTAGCAGACTGTACGTCAGTCCCTATACCGCTGAAGGACTGCTGCAGTATAGGGCAGCGGTCAGCAGTGGTGCACGTCAACCCTATCTATTGTGGACCGATAGCGGTCCTTACAGAACAGCAGACTGTACCGCACTCAAGCCTATGTACCGTAGCACCCTATACCAAGTTACCAGTCCTTATAAGAACTTTTGTGGACCAAGCAGGTTGTGTATTAGTGTTTAGCAGACTGTACGTCAGTCCCTATACCGCTGAAGGACTGCTGCAGTATAGGGCAGCGGTCAGCAGTGGTGCACGTCAACCCTATCTATTGTGGACCGATAGCGGTCCTTACAGAACAGCAGACTGTACCGCACTCAAGCCTATGTACCGTAGCACCCTATACCAAGTTACCAGTCCTTATAAGAACTTTTGTGGAACAAGCAGGTTGTGTGTTAGTGATTAGCAGACTGTACGTCAGTCCCTATACCGCTGAAGGACTGCTGCAGTATAGGTGAGCGGTCAGCAGTGGTGCACGTCAACCCTATCTATTGTGGACCGATAGCGGTCCTTACAGAACAGCAGACTGTACCGCACTCAAGCCTATGTACCGTAGCACCCTATACCAAGTTACCAGTCCTTATAAGAACTTTTGTGGACCAAGCAGGTTGTGTATTAGTGTTTAGCAGACTGTACGTCAGTCCCTATACCGCTGAAGGACTGCTGCAGTATAGGGCAGCGGTCAGCAGTGGTGCACGTCAACCCTATCTATTGTGGACCGATAGCGGTCCTTACAGAACAGCAGACTGTACCGCACTCAAGCCTATGTACCGTAGCACCCTATACCAAGTTACCAGTCCTTATAAGAACTTTTGTGGAACAAGCAGGTTGTGTGTTAGTGATTAGCAGACTGTACGTCAGTCCCTATACCGCTGAAGGACTGCTGCAGTATAGGGCAGCGGTCAGCAGTGGTGCACGTCAACCCTATCTATTGTGGACCGATAGCGGTCCTTACAGAACAGCAGACTGTACCGCACTCAAGCCTATGTACCGTAGCACCCTATACCAAGTTACCAGTCCTTATAAGAACTTTTGTGGAACAAGTGAGTTGTGAATGTTTAGCAGACTGCAGCAGAAGGGCAGCAGTCAAGTATAATATCCTTTCTATATTTGGAAGAAAGAATATTATACATGTACAAGCCTATTACTGTACCACTGATACCAGTCCTGAAAAGAACCTTTGTGGAACTAATAATAACAGCAAGTCTTTAAAATTACCCTCACTGCCTGACAACACTGCTTCCTTCCTGTCCCTATACAAATTGGCAAAAAAAGAGAACGATTAGTGGTTACTGGAACAGCTCTTTTGTGGACCTTGATAGTAACAGCTAATGATGATGATGATGATGATGATGATGAAAGACTAATCTGGCTGTCCCTGTAGCATACACCGTCCTTTCCCTTTCTCTAAACTAACAAAAGACACTCAGGCTGCTGCAAGAATCAGCAGCACAGCAAACCTATCAACACCTAACACCTATACCAGTCCTGAAAAGAACTTTTGTGTACCAAATAGCTAGTGGTTTATCTCTCCCTACTCCACACAGGAACCTGTCCCTATCGTAACAGAAGAAAGAATGTAAAATGGCCACCGGATCGGGTGTATTTATAGGTTAGGGGGAATGTACAAGTGTCCATGTGCTGTCATGTCTCAATTGGCTGTCCTGTATCACATGATAAACGTGTCACCAAAGGTTAAAGTTCTTGTATACATTAAACACGTAAGTCCGCCGCGGCGAACGACGGAAAAAGGCGTTCGAACGTGCGGACCGCGAATGTCGGAAATTCGCCGCGAAACGACCGCCGGGCGAACCGTTCGGCCATCACTATTGGCAAGATATTTAAGCCACTTTTGTTACACTTATTTACTTAATACGTTCTTTAGCGCAACACTTTTTATACACATATTACTTTAACTAAATTATCCAGTTTAGTGTGTTAGCTGCTTTTTTCCTTTTTTTCGGATAGCGCAGTGTTTTTTTTGTTTTATGTAATAAAATAATTTTTGTACCATTTTAGTTTGTACGTGCCTTAAAAATCCACCCCCAGGGGATTTCTTTTCTATTTTATTCGATCAAAGTATGGATGTCCTCTGCAAAATACATGTTGCAATCCTCTTTAGAAGAGTTAATTTATTTACCTCTTAATGATGAAGATCAAAACAGTTCTCAACGTCTAAATGCAGTTTTTACAATTTTGGGATGGGTTAGGAAAACTGTATATATCTGAGCCAAAATTCTTTATTGTATCCAGGCGAATTATACCTTGCTTTTTTCAGGCTAGATTAGGCCTTCATTTCATCGTAAATGTTAATGGATACCTTTTTTTTTTTAATCAAAGGAAAACTAGCCAAACATAGTATTTTTCTTCAATGTAGCTGTCAATTTCTTGCCATTTCCGTGACCCATCACCAAAGTAGGGATTATTATTATTATTATACATGATTTATATAGCGCCAACAGTTTACGCAGTGCTTTACAATGTATAGGGGGGGCAACACAATTATATTACAGTTCAATACAAAAGGTACAGGAGGGTCCTGCTTGTAGAGCTTACATTCCAAAGAATGAGTGATGAACGATGAGCCCAATGTTCGAGTCGAACGTAAGTAAGTTCGCCGAATAGCAAACAATTTGGGGTGTTCGCGGCAAATTCGAAAGCCGCGGAACACCCTTTAAAAGTCTATGGGAGAAATCAAAAGTGCTCATTTTTAAGGCTTATATGCATGATATTGTCATAAAAAGTGTTTGAGGGCACGCGGGTCCTGTCCCAGGGGACATGTATCAATGCAAAAATAAAAGTTTTAAAAACAGCTTTTTTTCAGGAGCAGTGATTTTAATAATGCTTAAAGTGAAACAATAAAAGTGAAATATTCCTTTAAATTTCATACCTGAGGGGTGTCTATAGTATGCCTGTGAAGGGGCGCATGTTTCCCGTGTTTAGAACAGACCGAGTGCAAAATGACATTTCTAAAGGAAAAAAAGTCATTTAAAAGTACTTGCGGCTATAATGAATTGTCGGTCCCGGCAATACACATAAAAGTCATTGAAAAAAATGGCATGGGATTCCCCCACAGTCCATTACCAGGCCCTTTGGGTCTAGTATGAGTATTAAGGGGAACCCCAAACCAAAATGTAAAAAAAAAAATTGCATGGGGTCCCCCTCAAATTCCATACCAGGCCCTTTAGGTCTGGTATGCATATCGAGGGGAACCCCGCGCCAAAATAAAAAAAAAGAAAATAGCTAGGGTCCCCCTCAAAATCATACCAGACCCTTCAGGATTTTAAGGGGAACCCCACGCCAAAATGTAAAAGTAAAATGGCATGGGGGTCCCCTCAAAAATCCATACCAGACCCTTTTCCAAGCCCGCAACCTGGCAGGCCGCAGGAAAAGAGGGGGGATGAGAGAGCGCCCCCCTGAACCGTACCAGGCCACATTTGTGCCTGCTCATATGTTCTGCTGCAAACCAAACCGGGGGGTGTTAAGCTCATCCCTACACCAAAGAACAACAGAAAAAACATTTTCTATTGTTTACAGCACTACCGCATATGTGTGTGGTATTTGTTGTTTGGACATGGAGTAAGGCCCAGAAACAATAGCACACATTTTTTTTTTTAATCCTACACTAAAACTGATCCTGACGCCTACCCTTACATGGACCTAGAGCAGGAGTTTCCAAACATTCTAAACAAAGGGCCAGTTTCCAGTTAACTGCCCTTTAGACTTTGGGAGAAGTTTAAATTTGATGTCAAAATTAAAGAGAAAGTAAACCTGATGGGTTTTACTTCCTCTTTTGCTCCCTGCAAAGCCTGCAAATTAAAAGCATAATGGGCTAGTATGCATCGCATACTAGCCCATTTTGTGACACTTACCTGCAAATGAATCCATCTTTGTCCACTGTGCAGGCTGCGTCCATCTTCGCCCCTCTTCCTTTCAGGGGGGCTCTATGACTGTCCGAAGCTGCATGACGTCATTCCCGTGCATGCATGCGGGAGCTGTCAGTAACGACACACACTGGGGGAAGAAACAGCAATGGGGTCCGTTTCTTCACAGCGCATGCGCCGATTACAACATCGGAGCACTACAAGTGAAATATCTCCTAAACGGCACATGTTTAGGAGATATTTCCACTACCTATAGGTAAGCTTTATTCTAGGCTTACCTATAGTTAAAAGTCACTAGGGAGGATTTACAACCACTTTAACACTGGTGGCCAGTAGGAGTAAAAACATGACCAAAGCAAGACTTGAACAGGATTGCAGGAGATAGTTTCTGTGATGTGGACTAAGGTGAAGACAGAGATCCACTGGGCTGAATGGCTTAAGTAGGCAGGACTGACGAACAGGATATCATCAACAGCTGAGTAACTGTGGAGGGATAGGAGCTGGCAATTAGCCAACAGCTGAGAAGCCAGCTCTGAGAAGGAATTCTGGTGAGCCCTGACAAAAGGGGAATAGCCCCCAGTATTGGTATAAGTAGGAGGAATAATGCCACACCCTTGGTTTTACTGGGTGGAACAACACCCCATCATTGGTATCAGTGGGAGGAATAGTGCCCATCAGTGGTATCAGTGGGAGGAATAGTGTCCATCAGTGGTATTAGTGGGAGGAGTAGTGCTACCTCATTGGTATCAGTGGGAGGAATAGTGCCCCCGTCATTGGTGTCAGTGGGAGGAATAGTGCCCCATCATTGGTATCAGTGAGGGGAATAGTGTTCCATCATTGGTATCAGTGGGAGGAATAGTTCCCCATCATTGGTATCAGTGAGGGGAATAGTGCTCCATCATTGATATCAGTGGGCGGAATAGTGCCCCATCATTGGTATCAGTGAGGGGAATAGTGCTCCATCATTGATATCAGTGGGAGGAATAGTGCCCCATCATTGGTGTCAGTAGGAGGAATAGTGCCCCATCATTGGTGTCAGTAGGCAGAATAGTGCCCCATCAATGGTATCAGTGGGAGGAATTTTGACCCATCATTGGTGTCAGTGGGAGGAATAGTGCCCCATCATTGGTGTCAGTAGGAGGAATAGTGCCCCATCATTGGTGTCAGTAGGCAGAATAGTGCCCCATCAATGGTATCAGTGGGAGGAATTTTGACCCATCATTGGTGTCAGTGGGGGGAATAGTGCCCCATCATTGGTGTCAGTGGGGGGAATAGTGCCCCATTCTTGGTGTTATTGGGAGGAATGATGACCCATCAATGGTGTCAGTGAAAGGAATGGTGCTATGTTGTTGGTATCAGTGGGAAGAATGATCTACCTATTTTATGTTTATGTAATTGTGTATTTTTTTTTATTTTTTTTACATGGAATGTGTTTGTTTACTATCTTCTCCTGTAGCTAGGAGAAAAAGATACAATGTACTGTTTTTTTCCATTCAGAGCAGGAGTACAAGGACATTTTCTGCAGCTAGCCAATCACATCAATAGAAAAGTAAAGAGGATGGGGAAAAATAAAAATAATGATTATAAAAATAATAGTAGTAATGATAATAATGCATGTGTATTATAAAACAAACAAACAAACAAAAAAAAAAAAAAACAATGAACTGATTTGCAATAGAGAATTTGAAAATAATCTTGCTCTATATGGTTAAAAATATTTTGGAAAATCAGGGAAACCATTGTGTAGCATAAAATAATTGTGCAATAATAAGCATCTCTAAAAGCCCATTAGGGTATAATAAACATATAGTAGGTGAATATATGTATATCAGAAAATATAAATAAATATAACTGTAACGGAAATAAATAAAATAATGTAATAAGCTTTTGTGTCATACTACATTATTTGGTTTGTATTTTTTCCACAATTATGTTTATCATATTTCGATGTATGCATATTAACCTTCACTGCAAATATGCATATTATACCCTAATGGACTTTTATTGTTATTATTGTTATTATTGTACAATTCTTTTATGGTACACAATGATTTTCCCGATTTACCAACATACCTTTTAATCATGTACAGTAATATTACATATTTAGAGACAACTACAGCACTCTTTCCTTCATTGATTTGTTTGTATTATTATTACTATTACTAATATTATTATTATTGTTTGTATTTTCCCCTATTCCCTTCTATATTCATTTATGTGCCATATACACGAGTTCACAATGTATAATAAGGAGTCACATTGTTTATTAGAAGAACAGACCATTTATAATGAAATATGTTATTAGTGTTTAAATAAATAAATGCTTCAAAAGAAGTGTTAATATTTTTTATTACCACACGTTCACTCATTGGTGCAATAGATCTTTTTTTATTTATTTATTTTTTTACTTTGTTTTTTCCTGATTAACCAGCATACCTTTAACCACGTGCAGTGAGATTATATTCAAACACAACTACTCTATTCT
>NW_027507685.1:248886430-248993930 GCF_037356315.1 Lithobates pipiens
GGAACTCTGTTCCACAGCCTCCAGCACTGGCCATGTGATCACCGCTGTCTACTGTTTCTTGAAAACACAGAAGCCCCGTATCTGTGTTTATCAGTGACAGCGCAGTGCACATCTCTCTCTCTCGGCGGCTTCCACAGAACCTCCCAGGTGCTGCACTCAGAGCCAAAACAAGGAAGGGACAGTTGCCCCCCGCACTATTCTCCTACAATCACAATTATCTGGACAAATTGCTTCCACTTGTTTGTGCCTTGATGTACCACATGTATCCATTAAATCACAGACTCTTGGACATAAGGACCTGGCGGGCACAAAATGCGTTATCTTTCCATGGCCGGCCCTACCATGAGTCCGAGTGGGTCCATTGGATCCAGGCAGAATTTTGATAGGGTCAGCAAATTGAACCACGGCTGCCTCTTCACCTCTTCTATTTACCCAGCAAATTGATGACCCAGATTTATTTTTCTAGATTATAGAAGGAGAACCATTATGGAGAATAAAACAACATTTTTTGTTGCCACCATCCCAAATATTTTGTGTCCCAGTACTATGGGACTTTAAGGGCGAACTTTGGAAGACACAATATTTAGAAAATATTGAGAAATGTATTCTTTTATAAAACAGTGTGGCAGTATAAACCAGCACCATACATAAAATAGTACAAAATATTCATATAGTATGAGAAATAACACTTCTCCTATAGCCCAATGCATTTTAGGAAATGCGGGGCACGGAGGAGATAATGGTTGGAGATACTATGGAATAGGGAAAACAAAGTCTAGAGTTCAAGAATACAATAGGACAAAAGTTGTGTTAAAATATGGAAGCATCACAGCCAAAAACATACACATACAGTACCAATACTATGTTCATAGGATCAAATATGTCGGTCGCTCAGTCAAACTCCTCACCCCCCATCACTCACTCGTCCCCCCACCAGCCCCTCACTTACCCTATCTAGGTCATGGGCAGCTTTGGCTCCTTCCTGTGATTCTGCCTCCTCAGCGATGGCTTCCTCCTCGGCGGCCTCCCTCCTCCTTCCCTCAGGGGCTAATACAATCACTTCTCCTTGGCCAATTGGGTCTTAAGACCAGCTTCCTGATTGGCTGGGAGGAGAATTGGGAAGATTATGAATACTAAGAATATTAATTTGCTATTGTTACACAATACCCTTTTTTGAAGCCAATTAGAGCCTCAGGCTAGTCAGAAACCATGAAATCAGGCCGAGACAGAAGTACAGTTAGATCACACTTGTTTAATAATAAAAGTAAAAAGAACAAATGTACTGAAAACATAGCCAAAGTTCAGTAACCGGAACGGATAGTCAGCCAAGTCAGAAGTCAGGGATCAATGTAGTGGAACAGCAAGCAGGATCTGGAGCCAGAAGGGATGTCAACAAAGCCAGTCTTTAAAAAGGAACGCAGGAGTTTCTTGTGATGTGATCAAAGCGAAGGCAGAGCTCCTCTGGGCTGAATGGCTTAAGTAGGCAGGACTGACAAGCAGGTTCATCAACAGCTGAGTAACTGTGGAGAGAAAGGAGCTGGCAATTAGCCGACAGCTGAGCGGCCAGCGCAGAGAATGAAGGGCTGAGCCTAGCCCTGACAAGGCTCTAATCACATGCTGCAAAAAAAACATTGGGCACCCCTTATGGACAGGCCGCCACTGCTCTCCAATCTTGTTCACCTTTCGCTATAGTGTTCCCATGTTGCACAATACGTGTGCCATCTGCTAGTTGCTCTACTCCAGTCGGTACCCTGCTCACCTTCCTCCTGCTCCACTCTGCCCACCATGCGTGATGTCTGCATAAGACACTCCCAGAATATATACACATGAACAAGAAGTGACTGCTGATAACGTCTTTCCAGTTCATTTGTTATTTTCCCAGTCCATTCTGGGATTTCTCATAACTGCAATACCTCCAAAACAAAGCAAAGCTAACCCTGAATGGAAGCCTCCCAAAAGCTGCAGGAGCTGTTAGCGAGCGTTATCATGGACTTCTATGAAGGCTTTGGAGATGCTTTGAAGCACCAAGAGAGCGACATGGGGCATAGTTTTTTAACTATTTACTGTAAAGACCAGCCGCCATAGTACTGCAGCAGGTTGGCTCTATTACGCGAATCGCCGTCATTGTACATCGATTCGTGTAACAGATATAGCAGGGATGCGGCGTGGCCTCGGAGCCTGTGCGTGTGGCCGGCGGGCGCAATGTCCGCCGGCCACCTGCGATCGCTCCTCACAGAGGCAGAGTGGGGATCTGCCAGTGTAAACATGGCGGATCCCCGTTCTGACAGGTGAACTAAGAGTTATCATCTGTTCCTGGTCATTAGTAATCACTAGTTCCTAGTGATTAGGAACAGCGATCTCTCTCCTTCTGCAGTCACCCCAGCCCCCATACAGTTAGAAACAACTCCCAGGGAACACAATTAACCCCTTGATCGCCACTGGTGTTAACCCCTTCCCTGCCAGTGTCATTTATTTAGTAATCATTGCATTTTTATAGCACTGATCGCCTTGTAAATGTCACTGGTCCCAAGAAAGTGTCAAATCTATCCGATCCATCTGCCACAATGTCACAGTCCTGCTAAAAATCGCAGAAGGCTGCCAATACTAGTAAAAAAAAACAAATAATAATAATTAAACTGCCATAAATCTATCCCCTATTTTGTAGACACTATAACTTTTGCGCAAACCAATCAATATACGCTTATTGCGATTTTTTTTCACCAAAAATATGTAGAAGAATAAATATAGGCCTAAAATGAAAAATACATTTTTTTTATATATACAGATTTTTTGGGGGATATTTATTACAGCAAAAAGTAAAAAATATTGGGAGTTATTTACGAAAGCCAACTCCACTTTGCACTGCAAGTACACTTGGAAGTGCAGTTGCTCTAAATCTGAGGGGTAGATCTGAAATGAGGGGAAGCTCTGCTGATTTTATCATCCAATCATGTGCAAGCTAAAATGCTGTTTTTATTTTTCTTGCATGTCCACCTCGGATCTACAGCGACTGCACTTTCAGGTGCACTTGCATTGCAAAGTGGATTTTCCTTTAGTAAATAACCCTCCCCTTTTTTTTTTTTCTTAAATTGATGCTCTTTTTTTGTTTATAGCGTAAAAAACGCAGATGATCAAATACCACCAAAAGAAATATCTATTTGTAGGAAAAAAAGGACGTCAATTTTGTTTTGGTGCAATGTCGCACGACCGCGCAATTGTCATTTAAAACGATGCAGTGCCGTATCGCAAAAAATGGCCTGGTCATTAAGGGGGCAGATCCTTCCAGTCCTTAAGTGGTTAAACAAAGCAAACACAACTTGTGAACAGGACTGTAAGGCGACCATTTTATTTAGAGACAGGGGCTTTCATCGGCGTTCAGAGTGCCTTACAAACGCGTGTCCAATGTCACATTTTGAAGCAAGCGTAAATGAGCCCTTGGAGAATTACTGAATTTTTAATTTAACCACTTGACCACTGGGCACTTAAACACCCTTAATAACCAGACCAATTTTCAGCTTTCGGTGCTCTCACATTTTGAATGACAATTACTCAGTCATGCAACACTGGACCTATATGAAATTTTTGTCCTTTTTTTCACAGAAATAGAGCTTTCTTTTGGTGGTATTTAATCACTGCTCGGTTTTTTATTTTTTGTGCTATAAAAGAAAAAATACAGAAAATTCTGTAAAAAAATGAATTTTTCTTTGTTTCTGTTATAAAATTTAGCAGATTAGTAATTTTTTCTTCATAAATTTTGGCCAAAATTTATACTACTACATATCTTTGGTAAAAATAAGTACAAATTGGTGGATATTATTTGGTCTTTGTGAAAGTTATAGAGTCCACAAGCTATGGTGTCAATATCTGAAAATTGATCACACCTGAAGTACTGACGGCCTATTTCAATTCTTGAGACCATAACATGCCAGAAAAGTACAAATACCCCCCAAATGACCCCTTTTTGGAAAGAAGACATTCCAAGACATTCCAAGGTATTTAGTAAGAGGCATGATGAGTTTTTTGAAGTTGTCATTTTTTCCCACAATTCTTTGCAAAATCAAGATTTTTTTTTTTTCACAAAATTGTCATATTATCAGTTTATTTCTCACACAGCATATGCATACCACAAATTACACCCCAAAACACATTCTGCTATTACTCCCGAGTACGGCGATACCACATGTGTGAGACTTTTACACAGTGCGGCCACATACAGAGGCCCAACATGCAGGGAGCGCCATCAGGCGTTCTGGAGCACCCAGGACAATTCTGACATTTCTCTCCTACATGTAAAAATCATCATTTATTTGCTAGAAAATTACATAGAATCCCAAAACATTATATATGTTTTATTAGCAAACACCCTGGAGAATACAATGGTGGTCGTTTTTATCTCGCACGGTATTTGCGCAGCAATTTTTCGAATGCTTTTTTTGGAAAAAAAAGTTTTGTGCTTAAAAAAAAACACAGTAAAGTTAGCCCAATTTTTGCATAATGTGAAAGATGAAGTTACACTGAGTAAATAGATACCTAACATGTCACTCTTCAAAATTGCACAGGCTCGTGGAATGGCGCCAAACATCGCTACTTAAAAATCCCCATAGGCGACGATTTAATTTTTTTTTACTGGTTATATGTTTTGAGTTACAGAGGAGGTCTAGGGCTAGAATTATTGCTCTCGCTCTAACGTTCACAGCGATACCTCACATGTGTGGTTTGGACACCGTTTTCATATGTGAGCGGGACTTATGTATGCGTTCGCTTCTGCATGCGAGCACATGGGGACAGGGGCGCTTTAAAAAAAAAAAAAATTATTGTTCATTTTACTTTTACTTAATTTTTTGATCACTTTCATTCCTATTACAAGGAATGTAAACATCCCTTGTAATAAGAATATGGCATGACAAGTCCTCTTTACAGTGAGATATGGGGTCAATAAGACCCCACATCTCACCTCTAAGCTGGGAAGCCTGAAAAAAAAAAAAAAGATTATGGCTTTGATCGTATTGGCGAGTCGGTAGAAGCACCGGAGGGCGGCGGGAGGGGGGGATGTCTATGGCTGGGTATTGCAGGGTATCACCGACTATGGCTGGGTATGGCTGGGTATCTCCGAGTATGGCTGGGTATGGCTGGGTATCTCAGAGTATGGCGTTGCAGAGTATTGCGTTGCAGAGCATTGCAGGATATTGGCGGGTGTTGCAGAGCATTGCAGAGTGTTGCAGGGTATTGGCAGGTGTTGCAGGGTATTGGCGGGTGTTGCAGGGTATTGGCGGGTGTTTCAGGGTATTGGCGGGTGTTGCAGGGTATTGGCGGGTGTTGCAGAGTGTTGCAGGGTATTGGCAGGTATTGCAGAGCATTGCAGAGTGTTGCAGGGTATTGGCGGGTGTTGCAGAGTGTTGCAGGGTATTGGCGGGTGTTGCAGAGCGTTGCAGAGTGTTGCAGGGTATTGGCGGGTGTTGCAGAGCTTGGCAGAGTGTTGCAGGGTATTGACGGGTGTTGCAGAGCATTGCAGAGTGTTGCAGGGTATTGCAGTGTTGCAGGGTATTGCAGGGTATTGCAGAGTGTTGCAGGGTATTGCAGAATGATGCAGAGTAATGCAGAGTATTGAGTATAGTGCTATAAACAAAAAAAGACCAAACATTTTGAGAAAAAAAACACAATATTTTGTCATTTTTGCTATAATAAATAACCCCATTTTTTTTTTTTAAAAAAAGCAAATTTTTTCTCAGTTTAGGCCAATATGTGTTATTCTACATATTTTTGGTAGTAAAAATCGCAATAAGTGTATATTGATTGGTTTGCTCAAAAGTTATAGCGTCTACAAAATAGGGGATCGATTTATGGCATTTTTTTTATTGTTATTATTATTATTATTATATTTTTTTACTAGTAATGGCGGTGACTGTGGCATTATATTGGACACTTTTGACACATTTTTGGGACCATTGGCGTTCGTACAGCATGCTATAAAAATGCATTGATTATGTGAAAAATGTCACTGTCAGGGAAGGGGTTAACACTAGGAGGCAATCAAGGGGTTAACTGTGTGTTAGGGGAGGGGACTGATCCTGGTTCCTAGCTATTAGGAACTCACAATCTGTCATTCCTCACAGAACAGAACAGGGGTTTGTGTGTTTACACACACACCCACGTCTCTGTTCTGCCACTTGTGCCTGGGATCGTCAGTCATCGCCACTGTCGGCACTCCCCACACTGCAGCAGGCCTCCGGCGGCTCATGTGCGTGCCTGGTATCCCGAGTACAGCAACGGCAATTCACAGGATCGTGCCGACCTGCCGAAGAATAATGACGGTGGCAAGCAGTTATTGACTTTTAAAACATGGACACTCACCAGTCCAGCGCGCCAGACCAGTCCAATCTTATGCTCTGCTCTTGTGTGCTTCCCATCCTGGTTCCCTACTGCGCATTCGCAAGTCATGCTGCCCAATACAGACGTTCCCTGCTGTCTCATTGGCCCGTATGTTTCCCAGAAGACAGTGGTGAAGGGGCAGGAAGTAGCATAAATACCCACAGACTCTGTGCCTGGAAGTTGGTGCAAATACCTGTATTATACAGGTAGCTGCACCCCCTCCCCCCCTGAAAGGTGCCAATTGTGTCACCAGATGGGGAGAGTTCCAAAGAGCAAAAGTTCCACTTTAAGATATCCATAGAGTGCCATCAATTTATGCTGCGCTCCACACATACAGTGCATCGCATTGGTCCCTACCCTCAAGGAGCCCACAATCCAAGGTCCCCAACCCACATTCATATAATATGGCCAATTTTTTGGACAGAAGCCAATTAACCTACCAGCATGTCTTTGGGGGTGTGGTGGATAACAAGGGCACCTGGAGGAAACCCATGCAGCCCATTTGAGAACATGCAAACTCCAGGCAGGTAGTGTCGTGGGTGGGATCTGAACCAGCAACCCTTGTTACTGCTAGGTGAGAGTGCTAACCACCACACCACTGTGCCACCCAAATGCCACACATGCCATAATCTACCACCATTAGGTTCTGAGAACAAATGTGTTGAGGATAAGTGACCTGCAGGTAAACTTATCAGCAAGAAATAAGTAATGATGTGAAATCCAGGGTAATAATGTCACATAGACAAAAATAGAGCAGGACAGATGCACAGTTCAGTTACTTAGATCTTCTGTACCAACAAAGCAACTTTTTTTTTTTTTTTCTGGTGCCATCGACGCATAAAGATGAGCAGGGCCAGGGTGCAACTGCCCAACAATTAAAACTTTGCAACTCTGAGATAAAACAGCAGGTGCGTCTATTCTTAGGCAGTGCTGACAACCAAGCAGCTTTTTAGCATTTTTATGGCTCCATCACAGGAACTTTTTAATTTTATAGCTTGAAAGTTTGCCGCTTTATGATGCCACGGCACACGCTGTGCAGTGTTACAAGTGATTTTTTATTTTTTTTTCCCTTAAGCCAAACTACAGTATACGGAAAAAAGTGATTATCACACTAAAGTTGTGTGTCATTTCAAAGTGAAACACCGGTTTGTGTTGAAGGGGAAAAAAAAAAAAAAAAGAGACCTTCTTTAGATCTATAAAATATCATCTGAAAATTTAGCAAGCTTTGCAACTTCTTTACTGCATCTGCTCTGAAAATGTTGAGTGTATTTGCCGCAGGTGGGTGATAAGTAAAAGGATCTACCAACTAGTATCTTATGAGCAGTCCCACTGTTGTAGCCATGAACTCCACTTGGCGTACCTGTAGGTATACAGTCTTCTTGGCAAGTATCTCAACAAAGATAAAGACTCATAGGTATACATAATATATCTCAAAATGTCTGCATTATGAAATAGAAGTGTATTTTATAATTAAAGATTTTAATTTGTATTATACTTTTAAACTTCTCAAACAAAGCTTAAAGAAGAACTTAAAGCGGGGTTCCACCCTTATCGGAACCCTCCCCCCCCCCTCCGGTGTCGCAGTTGGCACCTTTCAGGGTGGAGGGGGGTGCAGATACCTGTCTAAGACAGGTATTTGCACCCACTTCTGGGCATAACTCCCACGGGAGTCTATGCTGTTTCCTGTCCCGCCTCGCTGTCTGCTGGGACACACACGGGTCCCAGAGACAGCGCGGACCATTCCTAGTGCGCTGCGCGACTAGCGCATGCGCAGTAGGGAACGCTTCACTTCCTGATTCCCTCACCTAGAATGGCGGCAGCAGCAGCCGAGAGCCGAGTGATCGATCGATCTCGGCTGCCGACATCGCTGGACCCTGGGACAGGTGAGTGTCCATTTATTAAAAGTCAGCAGCTGTAGTATTTATAGCTGCTGGCTTTTAATATTTTTTTTGTAGGTGGAAGTGATTGGAAGCTATTGTTTAAAAAAGAAAAACAAACAGGTTATACTTACCCCCTCTAGAATGCATTAAGATAAAAAAAAAACTTCTGCCTTTTTAACACTTTTAACCTTTTATTCAACCCCCTCTCCCCCCCCCCCCCCTTACCTATACAGGTACTTTTAAGCCTGTTGTTCCAATGTTGTTCACTGCTGATGTCCTCCACTGCAGCCATGACGGAGTCAGTCAGCACTAGACTTGTGCACAATGGAAAATTTTGTTTAGTTTCAGTTCGTTGTCATTCGTAAAATACATAATTGCGTTCTGTTATATTCGTTATGTTACGTTAATAAGTTTTCGGATAATTTGTTATTATTCGTAGAGTGTCAAATTCATTCGTTCGTATTCGTTGAAATTCGCTATTTATGTATGTATAGACATTCGTGATAATGATGCGTAGTTTGAAAAGTCGTTTGTTTATTGAATCTTTTAACACACACAATGACAACGTCTCTTCTCCTCGCCTCAAATACAATACAACACCCTTCTAACTCAGTTCTCAGGAATGCACTTTGCCAGTAATCCATCCTCCGGCACAAAATTAATTAGCTGATTGAACTATAAGATTTACTTTGAGCTGACCTTTTGTTTCATTAGATCTTTAAAGAATTACAGAATCATTTCGAATTCATTCGTTATATTTCTTTCGTATTCGTTGTTATTCGTTATTTTTTTATTTGGACATTCGGATGCATCCGAATGTCCGAAAGATGCAAAAATGCGGCCGAATTTCAATTCGTTAAGAAACAAATTGCACAAGCCTAGTCAGCGCCCCAGCCCTAGAGTTTTCTTATGCAGCACTGTGTAGGGTTGTATATTTCAGCCAACCCGCCAGGCTAGTGGGGAAGTTAGTGGCCATGGCTGCGCCCCCAAGTCAGCAGTGCACACTAGGAGGCTGCCAAGTTCACCTAGCAGGATCGCTGGCCCTGACCGCAGCACACCCAGCCCCATGCCACTATCTCCTTTTGTTGTCCCCAGGGGGTCAAGCTGTTTCTTCCAGATTGTGCATTAGCCCTTTGATGAACCTCATGCACCATATCTCATTATCACGGAGCATGAATACATAGACAGCCCTCCAGCCCCCGTAAACATGAATAGATAGAAAGCCATCCTGATGATGAAGTGCAGTGAGTTTGTTGTAGAGTACCCTGTGTCTTTGGGGGACCAGTTACATAGTTAGTCTTGTTCAAAAAAGACACAAGTCCATCTAGACCAGTTATGAGGGTATTTAAGAAATCTGTAGTCACGGTACACTGCATTCTGAGCTAGGCTAGAAATAAGGACATGTGGGGAGGGGTCCCAAAAAAAGATATTTCCCACCCCCTCCAAAAAAAAATATAATAATTCTGTTAGGAGGACCAGAGGGAATTATATGAAGTTGACAGTGAGGGTATTTCCACTTTAAGTTGGAAAACAAAAATCATGAGCAGATAAAGCCACTTAGAGTTGTGACTCTTTAAGTTTTTGGGTTCCAGTTTCTGCAACAACCTGAGGAGAGCAATTATTATTAATCTCTCTCTCAAATACACCATATGCCCAAAGTTTCTGGACACCTGATCATCACACCGAGACCATGTGAATAATTCTACTATATGTGGATACTTCCAATGATTAAGTTAAGGTGTTTTAGACAATTTTGTGCTTTTAACCTTGTGAATACAGTTTGGAAAGGGTATTTTCTGTTCCAGTATGACTGTACCCCTGGGGTAAAGCCAGCTCCATAAAGACATGGTTTGATAAGTTTGTTGTGGAGGAACTCGAGTGGTCTTCACATAGTCCTGACCTCAAACCTACTTATATTGATTAAGTCTTCTCATCTGAAATCAGTATCTGACCTCACAAAAGTTCTTTCAGCTTAATGGGCACACATTTCCATAGACACATTATGAAAACGTGTGGAAAGCCTTCCCAGAAGAGTGGAGGCTGTTATGGACCCACAAAAGGAATAACTCCACATGGTTTGATGGGTTTGGTGGGGAGAAACTTGAGTATTCTGCACAGAGCCCTGACCTCACCCCCACTGATCATCTTTGGGATAAACTGGATCACAGTTTATGAGCCAGGTCCTCTCATCCAACACCAGTACTTATTCTCACAAATGTTCTTTTGATTGAATGGGCACAAACATCCACAGATCTTGTGGGAAGTCTTCCCAAAAGAGCAGCTGCAAGGGGAAACACTATATTAAACGAGAAGTATATCCAAAGCTTTTTTTTTAGTTCTGCACTCCTGTGACCAGTTTTCAGCTGAGAGCGGGCTAAAGCTCACTGTCAACTGACGTCAGAGACCCTGACGGGGCTCTGAAAAGGTCCAGACAATATGGTCAGGATTCGCACAGAAGACTGGCAGCTAGCTCAGGCTCTCATTGAGACACTGAGAGCCTGAGCCAGTTGCTCCTGACCCATGCACAGCCCAGTGCTTCAATGATTGATAGTCACCGGCTCTCTGCAGGTTGAAGCTTGAAGAAGGAGCGCGCCTGTTTGTCTACACGCAGTGCGCATGCTCCGAAACGTCGTCACTATTGGCAGTGATGTCACCACGCTCCATGCCTGCATTCCACTGTGGACCTGAGCCAAGCCTTGATCTCGGTGTACACCATCAGACAGGGAAGTTCTGCAGGTCGGGACCCTCCACCTGATGGGAAAAGCATTTACAGGCTCTCTAATGCTGGCTGACTCCGCTGAGGACTTTTGTGCTGGAAATTCTCAAAACTATATGTAAGCGGATGTATGCACCTGTATGTTTCAAATAAATGCAACTGTTTTTAATCTGGTGGCACCTTTCCTGTCTCTCTTTCTCTGCAGGTTGATGTCCGGGAGCTGAGTGATCAGTGATTTTTGATCGCTCAGTTCTCAGTCTTAGATGTGGCAGGGGACAGATGCAGCTGGGATTGGTGCTGCAGCCATCTAAGAAAATGTAATTCTTTATTTTTTTCTAATCCTATACGTCAACGGGACTTTATCCAATTCTCATTCCCGCCCCACAGTATAAAAGTATTCTTTCAATGGCAGCCATTTTCAGTGTGATTTCGGCGTGGAGAGAGAAAGAACAGGGCTCTGTTCAGTGATATTAGTTAGTGTGCTATACTGTGCTATTTTACTTCAATTTTCATTGTAAGCTATTAGTTTAGTGTCTAGTGACAGGCCCAGAGGTGGTTCACACCACGCCAGCTGGAGCCAGGAATGGTGGTGTCCAATAATGGTTCCAACCTCCTGCCCGCCCTTAGACAGGGAACGTTGATACATGGGCCATGCCTGGCACATGTCCTCAATTTGGTGGTGCAGCATTTCCTAAGTACATTCCCAGGCCAGAAGAGTCTGTAGCCATTTCAGATCATACACAGCCAGTGCTTGGTTGGCTGAAATTCAGCGGGAATTCCACCTGCCCTTAAACTGCCTGATTTGTGACATGCCCACCAGGTGGAACTCATCTTTGGGAATGCTACAGTGGCTATACATGCAGCAGAGGGCCGTCAATGAGTACCCGTGTCAATATGGCACAACGACAGTCTTAGGCCATCTCAGCTTTTTTTCCCCACACCAATGACTGATCATTAAGGATGCATGCACTGTACTGTCACCAATTGAGGAGGTCACAAGGATGGTGAGCAGTGACAGTGCATGCATCCGTGATACAATCCCTGTTGTGTTCCTGCTGGAGCAGACTCTGCATGGCATTATGGAAAAGGTACTGGAGGCAGATCAGCAGGAGGAAGAGGAGGACTTCCTTTCCTCTAAAGGCCACTTTATCCAGACACCATGATTCCTTTGTCACAGAACACGCAGGAGGAGAGAGGGGAGGAGGATGAGTAGGAGGATTCTGGCACTTTCATAGGCTTTGAAGAAGTGGAAGACATGCCTCAATCTGTACAGGATGGCTTTCCAACCCCAGGACCCTTGGGAGTAGTAAGTGGCTGGGAGGAGGACGTTCCAGATACTGTCATCCTGAGTGACCCCGAGGAGTCTGCTTCTCAAGCCTCAGCAAATTTGAGGCGCATGGGTAACCTCATGCTTCAACGCCTGCGAAAGAACCCAAGAATACGTGGCATAAAGGAGAAGGATGATTACTGGTTGGCAACCCTCCTTGACCACCGTTATAAGGGGAAGGTCTCAGAACTCATCCCATCCCCACAGAGAGTGCAGCAGATAAAATCGCTTGAGGACATGTTAAAGTGGATTTTAGTGAATGTTTTTCTTGACTCCAGTAGGTTACAGTGTCATGGAAAATGCAGTTTTGAGTCTTCTGTTGATCAAGAAAGGAGCATTGGAGAAGGTGTTCACCTAAGTAAAGCATTTCAGAAATTTTTTAGTCCCCGCCACCCAGGGCTGTCAGCTTCCACATCCCATCGCCAGTGTCTGCATCACATGATGGACAATTACCTCTGGGCTAAAACAGAGATGGAGAACTTTCCAGCTGACAATCCACTGACTTAGTGGGTCATGAGACAAGACTACTGGCCAGAACTTGCCCAGTATGCTATTGAAGTGTTGGGCTGCATCCAGGGTGCTTTCAGAATGGCATTCAGTGTTGCAGGAGGTTTTTGTTACTGATCATAGAATGCGTCTGTCTATAGGGATGGACCGAACCCCCCCCCCCCCCGGTTAAGTTGGCACCAGAACTTACCGAACATGCAAAAATTTGGCAGAACACGAAAACACCGTTAAAGTCTATGGGACACGAACATGAATAATCAAAATTGTTAATTTTAAAGGCTTATATACAAGTTATTGTCATAAAAAGTGTTTAAGGACCCAAGTCCTGCCCCAGGGGATATGTATCGCTACCCCAAAGCACCCTCCCCATGTTGAGGGCATGTGGCCTGGTATGGTTCAGGAGGGGGGCCTCTCTCTCGTCCCCCCTCTTTTCCTATGGCCTGCCAGGTTGTGTGCTTGGATAAGGGTCTGGTATGGATTTTTGGGGGGACCCCCACACCATTGCCCATACCAGACCTGAAGGGCCTGGTATGAAATTTGGGGGGACCCCTACGCCATTTTTTTTTTCAAATTTTGGTTCGGGGTTCCTCTTAATATTCATACCAGACCCAAAGGGCCTGGTAATGGACTGGGGGATCCTATGCTGGTTTTTTTAATTACTTTTATCTGTATTGCTGGGACCGACAATTCATTATAGCCGCGAGTGACTTTTAAATGACTTTTTTCCCTTTAGAATAGTCATTTTGTGCAGGGACTGTTCTAAACACGGGAAAAATTAGCCAATTTACAGGCATACTATAGATACCCCCAGGTATGAAATTTAAAGGAATATTTCACATTTATTGTTTCACTTAAAGCATTATTAAAATCGTTGCTCCCGAAGAAACAGCCATTTTTAAAACTTTTTTTTGCATTGATACATGTCCCCTGGGGCAGGATCCGGGTTCCCAAACACTTTTTATGACAACAACTTGTATATAAGCCTTTCAAATGAACACTTTTGATTTTTCATGTTAACGTCCCATAGACTTTACCGGTGTTCCGGCATCTTTCGAAATTGCCCCGAACACCACATATTGTTCGGTGTTCTGCAGAACATCTGAAAAACGAAAGTTTGGCCCGAACCTTTACTCAGGCCAAACCGTTCGCCCATTCCTAGTGTTCAATCATTTCATCTCGAAGAATTTTTTTGGTGTAGGTTTCATGGGCACAATTAACACCCAAATTTTCTGCACCTGTTTGACAGGGGCATATCATTGCAATTTTTTTACAGCAAGGCCGATTCTTGCTTTGATCAAGATTACCTCTATAGGGTTACGGTGGGATACCCAAAGACCAATTTTTACGCACCCGTTACTTCTATACAAAGTCAAAGCGACACCAGAATGTATCAAAAAAAAATCTCTAATCTTGCTCCCAGCACACTACATTGTGGCCTCATCAAACACACTGGCTCCCCAGCTGTTGCTGAGCAAAATAAAGTCAGCTTGCAGGGGAAATTTCATTTTTTTTTGGGCTTTATAAATGCAATTATTGCTGAAGCAGATTCTAGACATGGCACAGATCTGCCACTTTACAGTTAGACTAAGGGGACCCCCCCAGACACTATATTGGAAGGAATTTTTCATTTTTATGCTTTCACTTTAAAAAATCAAAAAATCACTGCTCATTTGAAAATTAAGTTTTTCACTAACTTTTTTTTATTAATAAATGTCCCCCAGGGCAAGACCCGGACCCCTAGAAACATTGTATTTCCAATTACTTGCACATAAGCCTTCAAAATGGGCACTTTTGATTTTTGACGTTCGGGTCCCATTGACTTTAATGGAGTTCGTTATTCGGTCCGAACTTTTGCAGCGTTTTGAAAGTTCTGGTGTGAACCAAACAGTGGTCCGTTTGGCCCATTCTCTTCACTTGAACTAAGGGGCCAAGCTCAACCCCTAAAAAATAACCCCCACACCCTAATCCCCCCTCTACCAAATGATTTGGACCAGTGCACAAAGCAAGGTCCATGAAGACATGGATGAGCGAGTTTGGGGTGGAGGAACTTGACTGGTCTTTTCTACATTTATACCCTCCCCTTCCCCCCTACAAAAAAATGAAAACTTAACCTTTAAGTGTTTTGCCTCAACAGATTGAATAAACAATGGAAAATACTTACTAGGGGGCAGTTGATGAGAAGCCATCAGCAATTCCTGAAATCAATAAAAACTTGAGGGCAGCCTGTATGATTGTTGCCAGCAGGTATTCAGTGGTCATACCTAAAGGGATGGAAGAAATAATTATTCTCAATAGGGGAATCACAGAACATACTTGTAGATATGTATGGAAACAGCAGGTATTCAAAAGAGCTTTGTATGATATTATTTTCATTGTTCGATGTTCTGGTCAATCTTAAGTATCTTACTGTTAGCTCTGTTACGAGGTTGCCAGCAAGACATAGCAAACTGGTGTAGCAAGTTTGCTCTGTAAAGAAAATAAACTCTACTAGAACAAGTTGTATCAATTCTTGAGCTTTAGCAGTCCAAAGAAAACCATGATATCATTTCTACTGAAGAATCCCATTGTTATACCATTAGGGGCGGACTGACCATTGGGCCACTCGGGCACTGCCCGAGGGCCCCTGTGCCACTAGGGGGCCCCATCAGGGTTGCCAGCCTCAGTAAAACCAGGGAAAGTATGTAAAAATCTGTCTCTAAAATGTCCCTTACAGACATCCTTTTGCCTTATTCCGCTGCAATCGATTCAATAATTTGCTCCGATCCTCGGACATCCCGCTGCCCCTCACCCGGGATGGTTCTTACGGGACAAAGAGGGAAACAGAAGTCGAAACCCATCAAAGAAGCCTTGGCGCGTGCTTCTACTAAAATGGCGGGGAAGGCCCTCGCTGCCGCGCAGCAACACAGCCTCCCCCGAGACCATGACAGCAGTGGCGAGGAAGACAAAGAGGGACCTGAACCACCGGCTTCCCCTACGCTACCAGTCTCAGGTATGTCACAGGCTGATTTTTTGGCGCACATGGTCTTAATGCTCAAAAAAGCGTTGAAAACTACATCGGATCAGATAACTGATAGACTTTCCCGAGAAATACGTGAACTGGGCCAACGTACGGCGGACCTAGAAACCAGGGCCGACGACACCGAGCTCAGCTTGCGTGAACTAGCACAAGAGCAGGAGGCTCTCCGGGAGGAGAACGCTGCTCTGCTCTCCCGACTAGAGAATGCCGAGAATCGCTCACGAAGATCGAATCTCCGCCTGAGGGGAATCCCTGAATCGATAGATGATCTTCAGTCCTTCTCGACAGCCTTGTTTCAAGAGTTATCCCCTTCCATACCGATCGAAAGCAGATGGTCCACCCTGAGATATCATCATTAAATTGCACTACTTCTGAACGAAAGAACAACTTATGACTGCAGCCCGTGATAAGAACAACCTTCAATTCCAGGGCCATACATACCAGCTATTTACGGATTTAGCCCCACTGACCATTGCAAAGAGGCGTGCTATGAAGCCACAGTTGCAAATCCTTCAGCAACACCAAATTAAATATGCCTGGCGGTTCCCATTTGCTCTCTACTTCTCATATCAAGGACAACAACATACCTGTTCTACACCAGCGATTCTTCAAACCCTTTTGGAGAACCTTCAACTCGCTCCGTCAGCTCCACCTCCTTCAACGGGTGCTGTGGTGCCTCGAACCCCGGCGCGGGCTGCACCCCATCCCTACATGGCCACTCCGAGGAGGAATCAGCAAGACCTCTTGGGTTCATCCGTGCCCCGGCGAGGCACACCCAAGCGCTCATCTGGTTTGGGCTTTCCTAGCCCTAAGGTATTCGTACCTCGCTGAACCCTTTTATTCAGTTGCATGTTTTTTGTTCCCCTCACCTTTTGTGCCGTAGCCTGAACATATCACAAGATCTACATTGACTGGCGACAGGCTTATATCCACGTAATTGTCCCTGCTGGACGCTGAATATATCCCTTCCTGGACGCTTCCACTTTTCTCAGAGAACCTTGACCATTTTTTCACTTTTTAAACCAATTGTCTCCCTCTTCCCTCCCCCCCCCCCTTTTTTTTTTTTTTAATATATCCCATCATAAGCCACTTGTTAACGCTGTTAGCTAAGATGAACTTTACTTTGCTTTATTGCTTTGATGCCCTTGACCTTTTTTCCTTCGTTAATCCCTTTCTTTTATTTCACATTGTCCTGCCACACTATATGCTGAGTTTGTAACACTTTGTACTTTTCTTATGCGCCAGATAGCATCCCTGCTGAACCAGATGAAGTTATGCTTTCTGACCATCCTAGATACTTTCTCGCGTGCTGATGATCTGGCCTGGACTTACGAGTCAATGACTCATGGGCCTGATTGTCCCCTCGCGAGTTAACTATTTTTAGTATGTCAGCGCCATACGATGCTTTTGTTGCCTATGCTTGCACCTATCCCCCTGAAATCCATCCCTAATCCCATCCCGTTTCCTTCTTCCTCCTTTATCTTCACCCTTTCCTCTGTTTATGTCCCCATCCCCCTCCTCCCTTCCTTTCCATCTGAGGTGTTATTGCCCCTCAAAACTCAACTTACCTATAGCAAGGTAAACTTGTTCTACACTACTTGATAATCTCAATGTTTTACTGTTCGTTCCCTTGGATATATTCACCTAGTTTATGTTTGAATCGTGTCCTGTTATAGATACTGCTCTCTGATCGCAGATGTTTGTGTTTATTTTACCGGTTCGCAGCAGTGAACTGTCACTGCTCCCCCTGTTGATGGTGCGACCGCCTGTTGACTGGCTAGTTGACGGGCTGTTTGTCATACCCCTTGATTGGATGGTTCGGATTGCTCCGTTCCATACAACGCTTTTCATCTTTTTTTTCTTCTTCCTCTTACTTCTCTTTTCTATTCTATCCCTAGTCTTTTTTTGTCTTTTCTCTTCGTTTCTTCTTTACTTCTATGGTCGATCGGCACGTGCGGCCCAGGGACGGCCAACGTTCGCTTCTCCTTACCAATCCCCATGGCCCCCTTGAATATTTTATCGCTGAATGTGAAGGGACTCAACTCCCCCAATAAACGAGTTAAGGCCTTCAGAACTTTTATCTCCTTGAAAGCCCAGGTAGTCGCTCTTCAAGAAACACATTTTGCTACCAATACCACACCCAAATTTTTCAATGCCAAATTCCCCCAAGTTTATACAGCTTCCTCCGCCACGAAACACAGGGGAGTCCTTTTAGCCTTTCATCAATCCCTTTTATTCTCCTTATCGTCTGAAGTAAGAGACCCAGAAGGCCGTTATCTATTAGTCTTGGGACATATACAAGATACGGAGGTTACCTTTGTATCATATTACGCCCCCAATACTAATCCTAACCCTTTTTTTTCGCACTTATTGCAGATAATCAAAACACATGCTAGAGGAGCGCTGTTTGTATGCGGCGATTCTAATCTAGTTCTACATCCGCATTTAGACAAATCTCCATACACGTCAGAACACTTTTCTCTCTCTAAACGACTAAGCACGCAACTCGCACATGCGGCACTCATCGATACATGGAGAGAAGGTAACCCCCCTCAAGAAAAATTACACTTTTTATTCAAACCCACATAAATCCTTCTCGAGGATTGATCACATCTTTATCCCACTAACTGCTGCACCCACTCTTCTACATTCCCGCATTCATCCGATATCCTGGTCTGACCATAGCGCGGTGATCACGACTGTTTCATCGATAATCCCGCAGAACTCAGATAGAACATGGTCTTTAAATGAAACCCAGCTTTCAAACCAATCCTACTGCCAGGACATTCAAACAGCTTTAAATGACTATATATCTCACAATGACACCCCGGGTATATCTCCTACTCTTCTTTGGGAAGCCCATAAACCAGTTATCCGGGGCACGTGTATATCGGTATCTTCCCATCTTAAAAGACATAGGCGAGCTCAACTACAACAATTAGAAGACGACCACCAGCATTTCTTTCTTCTCTTCCAGTCTGACCCCACATAGACCAATAGACTTGCTTTAGATAAAGCTAAGCTAGCCTTGGATCTTGTGCTTGCTGAGGAAGCAGATAAGTCAATTCGCAAATCGGCGCATACACTTTATACAAAAGCGAATAAGCCAGATACTTTTTTAGCACTGCGCCTACGACAACCTGATAGATCCTTCAAACCTATTAAGCTTCGGCTAGCACAAGGTGGTCTGACTAACAATCCCGTAAAAATTTTAACAGAATTTAGTACCCAACTGTCTAAACTATACGAACCCGGTATCCCCTTCTCTAGCACTCAGGCTAACTCTCTTCTTCACACGATATCCCTCCCCCACCTTTCAGCCACTGACCGCGCAGCGATCGAAGCACCTATTTCCAATGTAGAAATCCTTGCGGCTATTAAGTCCCTCAAACCCAATAAAAGACCCGGCCCAGATGGCCTACCGGCGACTTACTACAAAAAATTTGCCCATACGCTCTCCCCCCTTCTAACTAGCTCCTTTAATTCTCTTCTCCGGAAGCAATCCTTTGGCAGAGATGCGTTAACAGCTATTATCTCAATGATTCCTAAGCCAAATACTGATCCCACTTTATGGTCCAACTTTAGGCCGATATCATTACTTAACATTGATGTCAAAATTCTGGCCAAAGTTCTGGCACTACGTCTAAACCCAATCATAGGGAAGCTGATACATAAGGACCAGGTTGGGTTCATTCCCAAAAGACAAGCCAGTGATAATGTCCGGAGGGTCATTTTATTGCAGCATATTGCTAAAACCCGTAAAATTCCCATGCACTTGCTCTCATTAGATATACGCAAGGCATTTGATAAAGTGTCTTGGCCGTATATTCAGTATATACTTCAATATTGGGGATTTGGTCCTCACTTCCTTAATTGGATAGGAGCCCTATATACCCAACCTCGTGCTTATGTACGCTATGCAGGTTATAGGTCAGAATATTTCCCCATACGGCGAGGAACAAGACAAGGTTGCCCCCTCTCCCCCTTGTTGTTCGCGCTAGCTATCGAACCCTTGGCTGCACTAATTAGAGCGGACCCGAATATCAAGGGAAAGAGATAGCAAACACAATGCATAAGATATGCCTGTTTGCAGATGATGCGCTACTGTTCGTTACGGCACCCCATACGACCTTACCTAATTTATGTAAGTTATTGGAGAGGTTTGCCAATATTTCAGGCTTAGAGGTCAATCAGGCCAAGTCTAGAGCTCTGGACGTATCTCTGCCGAAGGATGAGCTTAACCTCCTCCGCTGCAACTTCTCTTTCCAATGGTCCACATCCTCTATCCCATATCTTGGTATCCATATAACGAGAGACCCGTTACATTTGTTCCAATATAATTATCTCCCATTATTGAAGAGACTGACCGGTCTCCTTACTTCCTGGCAGCCGCTTTGTGTATCGTGGTTGGGTCGAATTGTGGCAGTCAAGATGTCACTGTTACCTAAATTGCTTTACCTGTACAGGGTCCTCCCGATCCGAGTCCCACTATATTACCACCGCCTGGTTCAAGGCAAAGTATTCAAGTACATTTGGGGAGCTATTAGACCCAGAGTTTCTAAATCCACCCTGTACCGCCACAAATCATTAGGGGGGCTAGGAGTACCCAACTTTCGCTATTATTACTGTGCAGCCCAGCTTGCACAACTCACCCTATACCATGCTAAAACGGAGGTACCGATATGGGTCAGTCTCGAAGCTGTAGACATTTCCCCGGTAAGTATATCCAATCTCCTGTGGCTCTCCCCCACGCAGAGAAACAGACCTAATAACCCGGTCACACTTCATTCACCCAAAATCTGGGACGAGACCCACAAGTCTTTTTGGCTTAAATCCCGACACTTACCTTTACTTTCCATCATCGGTCACCCATTGTTTGGCCCAGCCTTTTCTGAGCCTAGCTTATTTGCGGCTTGGTCTAGGGCAGGGCTAGATCGAATCTGCACCCTAACAAACAATGGACATGTCAAAACTTTCCCTATGCTCCAGGCCCAATCCCATATCCCTAACGGTGAATGTTTCCGTTACCTACAAATTGCTCATTTCCTCAATTCGATGCCTAAACCCACTAGCCCGCATGGTAGTATGTCTCTTTATGAACAAATATGCGAAACTGACCCTCATGCTCCAGGCATTATCTCCCAACTGCACACCCATTTCTCCTCCCCCCCTACACCTCTTCCATCCTATACCAGTGGTTGGTCTACAGACCTCAACTTAGATCTAGATATAGACACATGGACCACGATTTGGACCAACACCAGTAGAGCCTCGCAGAATGTTATCGCCTCTGAGGCTAATTTTAAAGTTCTTATGCGCTGGTGTTGGTCCAAATCGTGGTCCATGTGTCTATATCTAGATCTAAGTTGAGGTCTGTAGACCAACCACTGGTATAGGATGGAAGAGGTGTAGGGGGGAGGACGGCCTTCCAAGAGAATTGAAGCTGTTATAGATGGAAAGGGTAAGCCATATCTATCTATCTATCTATTTATCTATCTATCTATCTATCTATCTATCTATCTATCTATCTATCTATCTATCTATCTATCTATATATCAAACATAATTATTTACACAGGGCAATGCTACAGCTAAATACTAGGTCACATTTAAAATTTCATGGACTGGAATCTCAGGGGTCAGGCATTCCTTCCTCATGTTTCTTTGATCACTGCACTAATGATAAACTTCCATTTACATATATACACTATTTATGCATCTTTTAAACACTTCTTTCCACATTTTTACATATATGTACTGCCACTAACTAAATAAATGAAAATCTTATTTTTGAAATGCATTGTCTTCATCAAATTTTTACTGCAGATGTACATGTTTTTTTTTATTATTTATTTTAATTTTAGGTTCTTGCTGAAAGGCATAAATAAAATATTCTATTCTATTAAAGTGCACCTGCACCATTAGGGTGAACAATATGCTGCAAAAAGGGGGAGGGCAGGAAAGGTGAACATTCCTCGGCAAAGGAAGATGTATGGCATTTAAGAATGGTGATAATATTAAGATGTAAACCCCAACTGAGCGCCATTTACTTAGCCCGTCCAGCTCTCACACCTGTACACCCCCTGTGGTCCACCAAAGCTACTTTTTTATATTCCTGCTTTGGGCTTATTTATCCATCAGTAACATTATCACTGCTTTTTTAAAAAAACAAAGTAATACAAACATTTTTTTAGGGAAAAACACGGCTTTATTTGGGGATATTGTCTTGCAATTTTTTTTTTTTTTTTTTCATGCTATCCATAGATTTAAAAAAAAGTACAATTTTATATAGTTTGATCAGTGTTAGCCCTTGTACACACGGTCGGAGATGCCGACGGAATGTGTCTGATCGGACCGTTTTGTCGGATAATCCAACTGTGTGTGGTCTACATCGGACTGTTTCAGTCTGAGTATCCGACGGACCAAGTTTTCCAACTTGTTGGTAAAATTTTCTGACAAAATGCTCCGATTGGACATACTCCGGTCATGTATAGAGAATTCCGATCGGACAAAGTGCCACGCATGCTCAGATCAAATTCCTACACCAAAGCTATTGGCTGCTAGCCTGAACGTAGTCCCGTCGTAACGAAATAATGTAATCACGTCGGATTTTCCGTCAACTTCGTCCGACCGCGTGTATGCAACAGTTTCGGACAAAATCCGACGGATTTGGTTGTCGGAATCTCAGACTGTGTGTACAAGGGCTTAGTGTACATATATATTAGTATTAGTGTATATATAGCATATGTTTTATTCTTTAATAAATAGCCTGTTTTAAATTACTCTAAGGCCTCTTTCACACGGGGCGGATCAGTATTGCTCCGCCCCGTGAAGATCCGCTCGCTCAGCGGGGATCGCTCCGTTGTCCCCGCTGAGCCGGCTGCGGACAGGGCGGTCTCCGCACACTGTGCAGGGACCGCCCTGTCAGCTCTCCGCTCTCCTCTATGGGGATCGGACGAGCACGGACCGTCTGTCCGTGTTCCTCCGATCCACTCTGCAGACGGATAGAAAAATAGGATTTTCCTCTGTCTGCAGAATCGGACTGTTGCGGAGGCGGACGAAATCGGGTGTCTGCGGATGCTCATCCGCAGACACCCGCTATCCCATAGGGATGCATGTATGTCCGTATTTCATCCGCAAACGGATGGATGAAATACGGACATAAATCGTCCGCATGTGTGAAAGGGGCCTAAAACTACGAATTTGGTAAAAAACAAATAAAAAAAAACCAGAACAAATAATAAAAACAAAACAAAAAAAAGTCGCCAAACTTACCTGGGTGATCACGATCTGACGCCGTATACCAGCGCCAACATTTACTCACAAGGCATTCTATCTTCGGACTGGCTCAACCCTAGCCTATTTTTAATATATAGGCGGGGTGTTTGTTTATGCTTTGATTGATACTTTTCCTTTGAAGGCTATGTGAAGTTCAGCCCGATGTTGGTGTTACGCCCTTATCCCTACGATTTCTATGTTAACCTCTTTTGCATGTACTTGGGCTGTTTGGTGTATGACTATACTTAACAGCTATCTACCGCTATGAAAAAATTGCTCCTGATGAAGTGTATCCCATGCGCAAAATGTCGAGCTTCTGAGAAAAAAAAATCTGTTATACCCGATATTTACACTTGGACCCACAGTTTGCTTGATATCCATATCTTTGTTGGAAGATTAATTGAGAACCTACTCGGCTCAAATTTATGGATTTGGCTATATAAGATACTATGTGGTGTTGATATCTATACAGGGGTCAAGTCCTGGGGAAAAAAGTGTGGGAACTCCCACCCAAGATCCACTCCCCCCACCAAAAAATAAATAAAAAATGATACGTTCATATGCACGAACGCTTCAAAAGTGGTATTTTTCATTCAATTTTCGTATTGTGATTATGAAGCTTAACTGTTAGTACATTAAAAGAAAAACAATTCTCAATAAACATAAATACGGTAATTCAGCATTCATTCAATTGTGCTTCCATGCAAATGTGAACATCATGTTCTGATCTTTATTGGGGAATGTTATTTTGTATATCGAGTGTTTATGTGGTGAGTTTACACTTTTCATTGAACAGAGTTTGGATAACACAGGGTTAAACGGAAAGGTCATAAATGAACTGCACATTATCTGGACAGAATGCTTGGGGAGATAGTGATATGTTCCTGCTTAGGAGATGTATGTTAGCTTGGGGGGGCTGCAAACTCTGCAGGGGCTCCAACACACACTCGCTGCTATTCCAACCCTTCACATATTTCCACATGTATAAATAAATAGGTAAAGTCGCGCTATGGACTACTCACCCTATGAGTGCTAAAAACAAAAGTGGTAATAGAAAAATGTTTTGAGAATACATTTTCGGGGTTAGAGCTGCCTTTACCTGAAACCTCCACCTCCTAGTATGGGAGGGGGGGGGTTAAAGTTTGAAGGATAAGGATAAAAGGTTATTGCGCTAAACCCAAAATTATATACTTGATGTAACAAAAAAGAAAAAACACTTTCGCTATTTCAAAAATGAAAAATGTGAGGAAAAGTAGCGAAACTAAAAAATTTCTGTGGGAAACACAGCCCAGCTGCTAGCACACAAACAAACCAAGTTCACATAACATATATAAATTAGTGCTGCGCTTAAAGGCACCTATTTAAATAGGTGAAAAAAATGTGCATAACTAACAAACAAACAAGTGAATGGAAAGTCCATGAAATATTTAAGAACAGTCCCAAAATTAATCACTCTGGTGCATCTAGAGCTTGGTTAAAAGTCCTCAGATGGCATTCAAGGTAAAATATCTTGTCACGTTCTCAGACCTCAAAAACTCTTGAAAATGGGTTATGGGCAAGTAGGGAAAGTAGATACTCTTACCAGATGGGTTGGACACATCCACCGTATAGTAGTGTGTCTTGCGAGCTTATGGGGGGGCTCCAGCCCCTCACCCCAGTACACCGACCAGATGTTATTTTCCTCTCAGGGTTCCTTATGGTATCCGGATAGGGAAGATGAGTAGGGTTTCCGTACCATAAACTACTGTAGAGCTTGGTGCCAGAAGTCTCATGAGGGTTCACCATAAAAGGAACAAAGCATAAAAAACACCTCGCATGGTAAAATACAACCAATGATGGTTTATTGAAAAAAGTCTGATAAACAGAACTTAAAATTATAAAATCACGTGATACATAAAAACAATAGCAATGTGGGGAGCAAACAACTGCTGGCCCTACGCGTTTTGACCTCAAAGTCTTTAACAGGGGTATGCACTGTATCACGTGATTTTATAATTTTAAGTTCTGTTTATCCGAATTTTTTCAATAAACCATCATTGGTTGTATTTCACCATGTGAGGCGTTTTTTATGCTTTGTTCCTTTTATGGTGAACCCTCACAAGACTTCTGGCACCAAGCTCTACAGTAGTTTATGGTACGGAAACCCTACTTACCTTCCCCATCCGGATACCGTAAGGAACCCTGAGAGGAAAATAACATCTGGTCGGTGTACTGGAGTGAGTGGCTGGAGCCCTCCCATAAGCTCGCAAGACACACTACTATACGGTGGATGTGTCCAACCCATCTGGTAAGAGTATCTACTTTCTCTACTTGCCCATAACCCATTTTCAAGAGTTTTTGAGGTCTAAGAACGTGACAAGATGTTTTACCTTGAATGCCATCTGAGGACTTTTAACCAAGCTCTAGATGCACCAGAGTGATTAATTTTGGGACTGTTCTTAAATATTTCATGGACTTTCCATTCACTTGTTTGTTTGTTAGTTATGCACATTTTTTTCACCTATTTAAATAGGTGCCTTTAAGCGCAGCACTAATTTATATATATATACTTGACGTATATGTGTGAATATGCTCTTAGTGATCTTTCTCCAAACTCAGTGATATTATAAGTACTAGTTGAACCATATAGGAATTAAAGTGCAAATACGTGCTGACTGTTTGAATCAATATAAGTGCCGTATGGTGATAACCTCAAAACAAAAAAGGAAAACATAATCAAAAAATTTGTATAAGTGCCATATAACAATAAATCAAACTGCAATCAAAAATTCATACGGAAAATAGTTCACATGAATAATAATTGATACCAAGTCCTTGTGCATAAAGAAAACTTTCAAAGCCACATAGGATAATTAAACATGTCCCTCAGTAATATCCTGGTTATCCATGACACAAGATAAAGTGACCAGTGCAAAAAGGTGCAAAAAGGTGCCAATCTTCAATGTAGAAAACAGTCACATGAAAACGCTACATGTGTCCCATATTGGTATTATAGATGGTAATGGTACCAAATAAAGTGACTGGTGCAAACAGTGCAAATCTTCAATGAAGAGAAAAACATTCGTCCCCGGTGCGCCACTCAGGACTTGAGCCCTGTATCTATATCTGTAGGATATACCGATAAATAATTTTATGTCTGTCCTGTACATATGTATGTTTTAAATAATACTTCAGTTTTCTATTCTATTAATAAAATGAGATAAAAATTAACAATAGTTTTTTTTTAGATCTATTACCCGCATGCCTCTAAAATCCATCTTGTTTAGTATCTAAATTTTCAAATAAAACAAAAAAAAATATTATGAATATTTACAAAATTAGAAATGGGCAAAAAAATATAAAACCAGCAGAGAAATAACAGTTTAAGGGAGAAAGGTACAAGGGCGTTCAGTAATGCTGATCAGTATAAACTAAGCATTAAAACCATTTTTTTTTTTTTATTGATTATAATATGACTCTAAACCTTCTAGTAAACTTGATTACAGGAAAAGTCAATTCTCTAGCACACCCCCTTTCCCCTTGCATAACATAGCTCTATTTACGCTCTGTGATGGGCCAGCTCCTCCATCCTTCCCCTCACTTCCTTACAAAACCTTTTAAGAAAGAGTGAAGGGGGAATGCAAAGAAGAACAAAGCAGCCGAGGATTCCCTTCATCTATACCAGACCCTTATCCTAGACAAGGGTTTGGTATAAATGTTAATGGAAATTTCCACAAAAAAAAAAAAAAAAATCCTTGTTGAGGGTCTTGTATGGATGTCAATGGGGAAAGAAATGACATCGGGTTAACCAACTTTATACCAAACCCTTCTGGTCTTCCATGGATTTTAAGGGGGAACCCAATGAAAAGAAGCAAGAACAGAACTGTGGTGTTCCCTCCAAAAGCCACACCAGTCTCTGATTTGAGTATGCCTATATGTGGTCAATGTCCTCACAGAGAGTCCCACGACACCGTTGACCAAATATGGTCATATATGTCTATATTTGGTCAATGACAACATATGGGAAACCCTGTCCCTTTGTTTAGATTTAGCATCTGTGATTGGGAGCTGTCATTTGCAGCAAGTGAGCAACAGAAGTGGACATTTCAGTTTAGTGTTTTTTTTTTTTTTTTTTTTTTTGGAGAGGGCAAGTCAGTAGGTATTGTTCATCATGATTTATGAGAATCTGTATTGCTGGATTGTGTGATCAACAATGAATTTACATTGTGGCACCTGCAGACCCCCTAACCACATGGCCAGGGTTGTGGGGAAAAATATCTTGTCCTAATCAACATGGGGATAAATTGCTTTGCCAGGGAGCTCCCCCTTGTCAATGCATCCTCCCTGTATTTTGGGAATGTGGCTTGTTATGGCTCAGGAGTAGGAACACACAGCTGAATGAGTGGTGGTTATTAGTGTAGCACTGGGGTTCTTCAGTTGCTGGGCCTCTCCCTTCAGATGAGACGGCACCTGACCACCCTTGGATCAGTAGGCCCCGAAATTCACTCGGGACTATCCCTTTATTTGTGTTGCCTCGGGCCAGCAGGCCTCGAGACTCAGGATGCATGGTTCTGCACCCCAGGCCAAGAGGGCCATGGGGCTGGGTTAGGAGGACCACCAGAACCGAACAGACAGAAAAAAATAATCACTCAAAACACATGGCGTCGGTACCTTAAATACCACCCCCTAGAATGCACAGCAGGAAAACACTCCCACTAGGCTGGTTCCGAGAGAATAGTGCCATTCAATGCACACAGCTATACTGTGTTTCTACTCTTGCTGGCAGTGACAGCCACACCTGTGGTCAAGGAGAACCCAGTGCAACCCAGCTGGACTGGTACTGAGACCAGAAATTTGGAGAAATAGTCCCGAAACCCAACTGTAGTTTCAGGCAAATTAATTTTCAAAAACCATAGCGCCTGCTCGTCAGGAGCCAGTGCTACATTAGGATGTTGGTGGTCTCTGACTTCCTAGCACCCAGGAGCCCTGAGAGGGAAGCTGTTACATTAAGGTTTTTGGTACACATAGCCTACTTTGACCGCCAGCTACTGAAAAATGCAAAGCACGTCAAAATTGCTGCAATTCACACCATGATTGTGCTGCAATTTTGCTGCGTTTTGCGGCTGGCAATCACAACGGAAGGTTGAGAGAGGTTGAAGCTCACCTAACCACAGCAGCTCCTAAACACTGCTAGAAGCCTACGTGTACATTGACGTATACGTTTTTTTTTTTTGTTTTCAAAAAAGGTTTTATTAAAGTTATTAACCGAAATACAAAGTCAGCAAAAAGAAACATATTTCAGCATTGGCATAAAATGTTGGAAGACCAGGTTACCAAAAGGTAATAATCACATTACAGAACCCTGCAGGAACAAACATAGATAAATGATACACTGTATGGGTCTCATATTCCAACCATCAAGCATAATAGTAACGAGAACGACAAGTTAAACGAGCTGACCATCATAACCCAATTATGAAAGAAAGATCATGACAGGGAGAAGGGGGAGGGAGAGCAGAGAGAAATAAAGGAAAAAGAGGAGAAAAAGCAAATAGAAAGGAGAAGCAAAAGGAAAAACCTAAGGTGCGATCACTTCTGTAGACGAAACAGGAACCATGGGTTCCATTTAAGGTCATAGATGTGTTCAGTGTCATGTAGTGTGTGAAAGATCTTTTCAGACAGCATTACCTGATCGATACGAGTGAGAACCTGTGCTAAAGGTATAGACGGGGACTTCCAGTGCAGAGCAATAGTCCACAGTACAGCAACACAGATAGAGTGCACTAGTCTTATAAAATGTTTAGGGGTGTCGGGGGGGGTCTGGAATAGGAGACAGTGATGATAAGAGAGGGACAGTGTTCGGCCCGCGAACCCATCCACCAGCCTCAAGACCTCTTGCCAAACAGGGCGAATTAAGTCACAATCCCAAAAAATGTGTATAAAGGAGCCAGGATGATTGCACCCTCTAAAACAGTTGGGGGAAGTAAGGGGATAGATCTGGTGCAAACGTACCGGGGTGTAGTACCACCTAGTGAGGACCTTGATGGCCGTCTCCCTAACAGTTAGGGATCTGGTGCATTTGCGCATGTTGTCCCAACCTTCCTCCCAATCCACCACTCCCGTCTCCAGAGCCAACTCCCCCTCCCAGCGAGCTCTATATCGAAGGGACTGGCACTCCGAATGTCCCTCAAGGGACCTATACATCAGAGAGATCAATCCCTTTTGTCGTGGGAAATTGAAACACATGTCTTCAAAGACAGTGAGCTGTGCTCGAGGACGGAGTCCGTACCGGGAGAGGAAGAAGTGGCGGATCTGCAAGTATCTATAGCATTCAGAGTCTGGGAGTTGGTGCTGGGCCTGCAGAGTCGAAAATTGAACAAAGCCAGAGCCCGTCACAAAGTCCTTCAACTGGGTAAGCCCACAACGGACCCAGATATCAAAAGACTCCGGATGGAGATAAGCCGGGGGGAACCTAGGGTCACCCAGGAAGGAGGCCCCTAAAGAGCACCCCAGGGTGGTGCCGTATCTCTGCTTGAAGCGGTGCCACAGTTGGAGGCAATCCGCCACTATAGTGTTGCGCGTGGTTAGAGTCAGGAGGGGATGATTAGTTGACCACATAAGGCCGGGGAGATAGAGTGGAGTGATCGAGTCACCCTCAAACCTCACCCAGGGGACTTTAGAGTTAGGGATCGACCACTGCGCCTGCTGAGTAAATCTACAGGCAAGGTAGTATAACCAAATCTGAGGTACCCCCAACGACGTATACGTTTTTATGGACTTGAGTTTAGGAGCTTTGGCAAAAAAATTCCAAAAGCTCCTAAACTCAAGTTTAGGAGTTGAAATGTACATGAAGCCTTAGCAGTGGTAGTAATACTCCCCGCTGCAGGCAGAGGTTCATCTCGGTTTGGAAAATTGACGATCCTCCTAAACATTTAAAGGAGAAATCTAGCCAAAGCTCGTTTGGCTGTACTTCTCCTATGGATCACAGGGGTGCAGTTAGTTTTGCACTCCTGTGACCTGTTTTCAGCAGAGAGTGGGTTGAAGTCCGCTCTCTGCTGACATCATAGAAATCAGCCTAGGCACCGCGTCATCACAACAATAAAGTCTGGATCTGCCAGGTGCCTGGACCGACACCTGGATCAGCCTCTCAGCGAGCCGTTGAAAGCCTGAGCTGGCCACCCTCGCCCCCTCCACAGCTCAGCACTCCAATGAGCAAGGAGGAGGAAGAGCAGAGAGCTGTAACTGACAGTAAGGCCGCGTACACACGGGCAGATTGTCTGCCCAACTAAGTTCGTCAGACAATCCGACAGACAGTCCGTTCAAAATTTGAATGAACGGACTTGACCACACACGATGAGCAGACAGTCCGCTGAAAGCGTGCGTGATGACGTGTACAGCACGTACGACGGGACTAGAAAAACGATGTCCTATACACTGCAATGCAACCTTCGGCCGTGTAAATCCTTTCTGAGCATGCGCCATACTTAGTCCGTCCAACTTGCCTACACACGAGCGGACTGTCCGCTGAAACCAAGTTTGGACGGACAAAACCAAGTTTGAACGGACAAAATTACGGAAATTCCGTAAGACTTTGTTCGTCAGACAGTCCGCTGAAAAAGTCCGCTGAAGCCCACACACGAGCGGATTGTCCGCTGAAACACGTTTCAGCGGACTAAGTTGGACAGACAATCCGCCCGTGTGTACGCGGCCTCACTGAGCGATCAGTGGTGTTCGATCGATTGGTTCTCAGTGCAGAGACACTGGAAGACAGATGCAGAATTGGTTTGATGCTGCCTTCACCTAGGTACAGTAAGTATGAATCAGAAAAAAAAATCCTTTACTTCTCTTTTGAACTTGTTCCGAACTTGTTTGTCAGGTGTTTGTGAAAGTGAACCGTTGCACATCACCAACTCAGGGTTCACCAGGGAATGGAGTCTAAGCCCCAGACTGCTTCTTCACCAGGGCCCCTGATGGTGGGAATGGACTTGCAGCAAACTGGATCCAGGTGATGGTCCCCAGCTGAAGATGCAGAGACCACTCATGTGTGCAGAATGAGTACAAATGGCAGGAGACAGAAGAAGATCCAGGTAACAAATTGAGGTCAGGGTGGACAACAGGCAAGCACAGATGGTAGATAGATGATCTTGGGGTCGGTAAACGGGAAGTTAGACCCTGAATACACATAATAGTAGGCAAACAGGAGCTCAAAGAATTAGAAAGTTGCTCCGGCAACGCAGGCTTCACTGAGCATGTGTTATATAGGGAAACAAACAGAGGTGGGCCAGGAAGTGATGGAAGGGAAAGGAAATCCAAAACCTACATAGGTGAGCACAGAAGCCAAACAACACATGGGAAAGCAATCAAAGGACTAGGAGAAACACTGCAGCAAGGACGTAAGAATTACACAGACAGGAAACTGCAGGCTAAATCATGACATTAGGTTGGGACAGAACTTTGGGCTCAACACAACTATAAATTAAACACAACTGTGTTGTTTACAGAATGCAATAGCTCAAGTTAAAACTGCCACACAAACCCAAATGAGTCAGAGCACTGACTCCTCCCCCTCCCTGCCTCCCTCCCACTGTGCCCAGAGAGCTTCACCCAATTGATCAGAAACAATAGTGACAGAAACAAGGAGAACAAACCATGCCTGTGAGTAAATTTGCAGCATGTAGACTATAGCCTTGCTCAGTGTATGAGATCAGTTGGTTGATAGGCCAGAATCCATCAAACTTCAGGTGACCTCTGACCATCTCAGCAATGGCAGTCAACATATTTGCAACCTGATAAGCTTATATAAAGCGAAAGATAATAGCAATATTATAGAATTAGCAAATGGTACAGCCAGCTACAGAAAATGAATGCCAGGATTAATTTTATTTATACATCGTTATGGACTCCCATGGCACCGTACAAAGTAAAGATGGAAATTAGACCGCTAATTGCAAAATTCTTAATTTTGACCGGACTGTAGCATCACTCGCTCTAAGTTTTTTTTTTTTCCTACTGGCTAAGAAGATTCAAGCAGCAGTCTTCAGAGAGAACCCGCTTGGTCTGTCCTCCTTGTTGATTGGCTCTCTGCCATTCCACTCAACCTCATCCCTTCCCATCTCCTGTTGATGTATCGGCGTTAATTTAGTCAATAGCAGGTTCAGCACAATCACGCGGCTCCCACCATGGCCGTGGAAAGGCACAGAACTCTATCTGCTATTGTAAAACAGCCCAGCAAGTATCAAAGATTTTTGAGTCTTAACTGTGGGGCACGTCCTGGCAAACCTTCTGAAATCGCAAGTTGTCTTTTACAAAGCTCCAGCCACCCTTGTCTCAGCAGTGTCCATCACCACCGGCCAATGTCAGATCTTCTCCAAACATGAAAACTGTTTTTCTTTCCTCTTGACAAGCTGTGTGAACGCCTCTCCCTTCATCATGTCATGGCTCCAAACATTTCAAACTGTGACACTTTAATTACTGCCGGCCTAAAGAGGTGCCATAGAAAAAGAACTGTTGTTAAATTCCAAAAACCGGGGAAGCTTTAGCTGTCCAATATTATTATTATTTTTTTCGTTTTTGCTTGTTTAACTGCAAATTGCGTATCTCATATTAGTTTTCAATTTTGTTTTTCAATTTTGTTGAGCTCTTTTTTTAGCATGTTTGAGCTGTTGTAATGAGCCATACTGAAGGCAAATGTATAAAAGCAGCACTTCAGCTTCTTTTTCTATGCACCTGCTATTCTCTAAAAAAGCTGAGTTAACCGCCATTTTGAAAAAAATTGCTTTATACAAACTCTCAGGCTACATTTACACAGGCAATCAAGCCACTTGTTAATTGCCCCCCAGCTGACCTACCAAGCTGCAAAGGAATCCAGACTGGGTTGTATACTTGCCATGACCGGGATGCTTTGGTTCATGGCATGGCAAAAAATGATGACCACCCTGCAACCAAGTGCAATGCAGGCAGTTACAGTGTAGTGGTGTAATGTGGGATTTTTGAGCATTAAAGCAGATTTATCACCTCCTCCCTGGCTCTCAATTACCTTTTTCAAAGAGATCCACCACACATTTGCAGATGGCAATGCTTATGCAAGTGAGCCCTTAATCCTGCAGTCTTTTGACTGCTCCACTGACATCATCTCTTCTCCTTGAGGCCTAATGATCCTTTCCTTTGGACTGAACGGCATTCCTGTGGGGGGCACTCAAACCTGGAGTACCATGAGCCCAGGCTGTGTAATAGCACAGAAATAGAAGAAATGTCTGCACACCACTATGATGAGCCAAGCTTTTTATTAGGACATCCCAAAAAACACTACAGGAAAAGAATGCCCGGTAGACGCGTTTCACACACTTCAGGTGCTCTTAATTACCTGATTAAGCGCACCTGAAGTGTGTGAAACACGTCTATTAGGCATTTTGTTCCTGTAGTGTCTTTTGGGATTTCCTAATAAAAGATCTTGGATTATCATAGTGGTGTACGGCCATTTCTTCTATTTCTGTTGTACACGGAGATGAGCCAGAACAGGCAACCACTGGATCCATCAGGCTTCTCCTTCTCACCTGGAGCAGTGAGTTCTCCTTGTTCTGTGTAATAGCACACCCCAGGGTGTGTGTCATTGACAATGATTTACCATTTACTAACTTCTTGGCCTGCAGAAAACAGGAAGCGGGACAAATTATTTCCAAAGGCAGGACAGTCCTATCTTAGGGCTTTTTTATAGATGTGGCGGTACTGCACATCTGACAGTCAATGAGGAGGTAATATGTGGCCTTCTCAATGCCTGCTTTAACACCCGAAATGCTGACCCACTATGTGGTAACTACATTTACAGTGCTGCCCCTTTCATTAGAATAGGTTGCTTTCAGCGGCAGTACCACCTGCCGAATGTGACATAACATTTCATTTTGACTGCATGTGTTGCTATTAAGATAGGCATCCCCTAATCATCTGCTAATGAACTCGGTGGACCGGTTCATGTTGCTTAGGACAGGAAGTGATAGAGGCAGGCATAAGGGGGAGGGAAAAAGACTTGGACACAGCCAGGTGCTAGAGACAGTGAGAAAAAAGTTTTTGGCTGGACTTCCAAGAAGCAAGAAGCATTCTGGAAGAGGCTCCCCTCGTGACTGTTTCTAACTGTATGGGGATGTGACTTAGTAGAGGAGGAGCCAGATCACTGCTCCTAGCTAGTAGGAATAGACGATCTGTCTCTCCTTTCCTGACAGAATAGGGATGTGTGTGTGTGACCCATTCTGGCTCTCATACCCATGATCGTGCGTGGCTTGTAGACATCGTGCCTGCCGGCCACGTGCATCTTGTCCCCCGCCGTGCGGGCGCTCCCCCGCTATAGCTTTTTAAAGGGCCAACATACAGCTTCGGCAATTTGCGCAGGAGAGTAAACCTGCAGCAGTAAAATAACGGTGGCTGGTTGGATAGTGGTTAAAGCAGAATTAAGCCATCCTATTCTTTACAGCCAAGGAAGCTGTTTCTGTTTAATTTGCAAGTGTCATGGCACTGCCCATGTGGTCAGTTATGACACCAGACATTTGATGGTTTGACAGTTTGGTTAAGGACACAAACAAATGTGACAGTTAGCAATCTCAGCATTCCAGGAATGTAACTGCTTTTTGAAAGTATTCAATCAATGGGTTTAGTTCCGCTCTATGATTTTGTTGCTGGGGCTCTGGGCTTCAACAAAATGGCAGCCTCGGGCAAGAAGAAACAGGAGAAATGCTGAAGGCAATTTACATGTGGAATGTATATTCCTTGCTAAGGAACATTATTTTTTATCAAGTTGTTATGGATAAAGTTCCACTTTAACCACTTGAGATCCGCGCTATAGCCAAATGACGGCTACAGCGCGGATCTCCTTTTCCGGGACGACGTCAATAGACGTAGTCCCGTGTACGAGCGGCCTGCGCGCCCCCTGAGGGGCGCGCGCGGCGCGCTCTGTGATCGGCGAGTCCATGAGACTCGCCTGATCACCGATCCGTGCAAGGGGTCGATCCCGACCCCTTATCACGTGATCAGCTGTCAGCCAATGACAGCTGATCATGTGATATAACGGAGCCGGTAATCGGCTATTATTCCTCCTCGCGCTAACAGCGCGAGGAGAAAAAAAAAAGCCGATCACCGGCGGCCGTGATCGGGACATCAGTCCCGATCACGGCCAGCATTGCTAATGCCTACCTGCCCCCTGCCAGTGCCCACCTGCCCCCTGCAGTGCCACATGTACTAAAAGTAAGTGCCCCCCGTCAGTGCCATCCAGCAGTGCCCATAGTGCCACCCAGCAGTGCCCACAGTGCCACCCAGCAGTGCCCACAGTGCCACCCAGCAGTGCCACCCAGCAGTGCCACCCAGCAGTGCCACCCAGCAGTGCCCACAATCTGCCTCAAAGGTGCTGCACCCCAGTTCCACATATCCGTGCCCATCAGTGTCATCTACCAGTGCCCAGCAGTGCCGCCCATCAGTGCCCAGCAGTGCCACCTATCAGAGCCACCTATCAGTGCCACCTATCAGTGCCCATCAGTCCCATCTATCAGTGGTACCTATCAGTGCCCATCAGTGCCACCCATCCGTGCCACCCATCCGTGCCACTCATCCGTGCCACCCATCCGTGCCACTCATCCGTGCCATCTTATCTGTGCCCATCTTTGCCCATCAGTGCCACCTTATCTGTGCCCATCGGTGCCGCCTTATCTGTGCCTATTAGTGCCACCTTAACTATGCCTATCAGTGCCCACCAGTGCAGCCTATCAGTGCCCACCAATGCAGCCTATCAGTGCCCACCAATGCAGCCCATCAGTGCCCACCAGTGCAGCCTATCAGTGCCGCCTAATCAGCGCACTTCAATGAAGGAGAAAAATGACCCGTTTGCAAACTTTTATAACAAACTATTAAAACATGATTTTTTATTTTTTTTGCATCTTTTTTTGTTTGTTTAGCAAAAAATAAAACTCCGAGCTGTAACTAAATATCACCAAAAGAAAGCTCTATTTGTGGGGAAAAAATGATAAAAATGTCATTTGGGTACAGTGTTGTATGACCGCGCAATTGTCATTCAAAGTGCATCAGCGGTGAAAGCTGAAAATTGGTCTGGGACTGAGGGGGGTTTAAGTGCCCAGTAAGCAAGTGGTTAAGTAACTTTTAGTGTACCCTTCTTGCATACATTATCCATGTTAATTTACTCGGAAGGATAGATAGTTTGTGCATGTGTATATTGTATGCATATTTTGTGATACTTTGTATGCCAATAATTGTTTTTCCTATGAGTGAATGCAGCATTTTTGTTTATTAAAGCAAATGCATATACACTACAGAGACTTCTATTGCTTTTATCACAGAGAACCTTAAAATATAAAACAAAACACTGCAATCATGAAACAAAGCATTGTGGCCGAGCATGGATATAGCCCTGAGTGACTACATTTCTCTGTTTAGGTGGAGGAGGGGCTGGAAAACTGTCAGTCAGCTGTTAGACAACTGTCACCTGAAGAGGGCACATGATTTCCCCTGATTTGCTCTCTTTATCTGTTGCAGTGACAACTAAAAAGAGGAAAGTGGAAAAATAGCAATGCACCCGTAGGGTTATCCCACTGGCATTTGCTATCTTAAATTATTGATGTTGATGTAGATCTGATTACTGAGCAGGCAGCTTCTACACCCCAGACAATCTCCACGGCCTCCTCGGCTTGCACTGTAACGTAACAAAAATGGAAATTGAAGCATCACACGACTGCTAAAAGGTCCAGATGCACTTTATTCCAATAAAGGTCAGGGGGACCATTAAAAAATTATTAAATGTACTTCATGTCCAAGAGCATCCCCTTTATCTAGTGCTAAGTACAGGGGGGGGGGGGGGGGGCACTCTTGTACCCAAGACATGTGTTGGATAGTTTCTGAGTTGTCCCACTGACTTTTATTGGAACAAAGTTGTATCTGGTCCTCTTAGCAGTGATGTGACGCTGCAATTTTCAACTAAAAAGTGTTATGCCCTGTGTACACGATCGGAAATCCCGCCAGCAAAAGCCCGGTGAGAGCTTTTGGTCGGAAATTGCGACCTTGTTTATGCTCCGTCGGACTTTTGCTGGCGGAATTCCCACCAGCAAAAGATTAAGAGCAGGTTCTCTATTTTTCAGACCGGAAATTCCGATCGTCTGTAGCAATTCCGACGTGCAAAATTCCTACGCATGCTTGGAAACAATTTGACGCATGCTCGAAAGCATTGCACTTCACTTTCTCGGCTCGACATAGTGTTGTACATCACCGCGTTCTTGACGGTTGAAAGTTCCGAGAACTTTTGTGTGACCCGTGTGTATGCAAGCCAAGCTTGAGCGGAATTCCGTCGGAAAAACCATCCAAGATTTTTTCGACCGAAATTCCGCTCATGTGTATGGGGCATTAGATGTTTCCTTATTTTCAACTCTGGTGGCTTTTCCCCAAAGGCAAATAGAGAAGGCAAAAAAAAAACAAGTGTAGATACAAACAGTACTAACATTTGACAGCAGTTCTAGCCCTTCACCACTCCATCCAAAATGATAAAAAAAAGTATCAAACATGTTTCGGGGTCCAAGTTCATCTAGTGCTCCCCCCCCCAAAATGTGTTGTCTACTTTTTGGATCGTCCTCCTGATTTTTATTGGAATAAAGATGTATATTGTCCTCTTAGCAGTGGTAAGGTGCTTACATTTTCAAGTAAAAACTTTTGGATGTGCCCTCCTTTGTAACCCTGGTGACAAATTCCCCCAGGGCAAAAAGAGATTGTGAATTTCCCCAGTGTGGACACAAACAACTATAAAATCTGACGGCGGTTGTAAGCATTCAGCAATCAATCCAAAATGGAAAAAACACAATACATTTTAAAAACGACCATGGATTCTATGGCCAATTGGTATTGCTACCATTGAATAAAAAATAAATTAAAAAAAAGCGTAAACTGTAATAGAAAATTGACAAATGAACCATTTTATGCGGTTCAAACATTTCAAGTAGTTTTGCTGTATCAGTATTTTCTCATAGTGCCAAATGAACCCATTAAATTACATTCTTTTTTAACATAATAGTACAGCTACATTGTACAAATAACATCTCGCGTAATGAATTTTTTCGTAAAAACAAGTATTATTGCTTAACAAAGATCCTAATTTAAGATTAAAAAGTTGTTTTAGCAACGAATCCTGGGGATATTGATCCCAGCATAGCTTTAATTTCCACGTTCTCTGGCGTTTACCCGATGGGAGGTGAAGGATTTTATTGATCACATGACAGGAAGCTGAAGCATTGGCCGTTTGCTGTCCATATTTAATAGATAATAAATATCAGCTGCTTACAATTACTTGCTGTGCAGTCTTCGGGGTAAAGTTCTTGTCCGCTGTTAGCATTCAGGATATTTCCTGATAAAATTTCTGCTACTGCTTGGAACTCATGACTGCTGATTAAATTAGTAAGAATAAAAGATGTTCTGTTGAAGGTCATGTATTTCAGGGTTAAAAATGCATCAGATATATAAATATATATTCATGTTAAATCCATGCATGAGTCAGTATAGTCAGTATAATGCCGCATACAAATGGTTGAATTTTCAGACGAGAGATGTTGGATGTGAGCTTGTTGTCGGAAAGTCCGACCGTGTATATTCTCCATCGAACATTTGCTGTCGGACTTTCCACCAACAAATGTTGGCTAGCAGGTTCTCAAATTCTCCGCCAACAAAACTTTGTTGTTGGAGAGTCCGATCTTGTGTACACAAGTCCGTCACACAAAAGTTCATGCATGCTCGGAATCAAGCAAAAGGAGCCGCACTGGCTATTGAACTTCCTTTTTCTCAGTACGTCTTGTAGGTCACCGCGTTCCCACATTCGTAATTTTCGGCCAACATTTGTGTGACCATGTGCATGCAAGACATGTTTGAGCTAACATTCTTCAAACAAAGATCCACGGTTTTGTTGGCAGAAAGCCTGATCATATGTACGGGGCATAACACTTTCAGGTATTTATTATCTCTCATGAACATCACAGAGTTCCCTCAACAATGCCTCATTCTGCTTTTCTCTTCAGAATCATGGCACCATCTTTCAGGCAACACCCAGGGTCCCCATCTACTTCCTGGACTGGGAAGACAGTTAAGAAATGATAAAATCATGAATCCTGATCAATGTGAAGTTTTTGGTTGTGTTAAAAATAGTTGTCACAGATGCAGAATACAGAATACTTTATTAATCCCAAAGGGAAATTGGGAAATTGTTACAACACAAACACACTTAACACAAGATCACAACAATTGACGGAACAAGATGCAAAAACACAACAAAATTACCAATAACAGCCATTAACACCAAATAACAAAATTGACAACTACACTACAAATAAAACACCCATACAATTAAAATACAACATAAAATAACATAAATTTTAAAATAAAATAACAAGTAAAATAACAAATAATACACCACTTTCTCTAACGCCACCCCAGATAATAACTAGCACAATACCAACATACTATAAAAACCTGACACAAAATCCTGATCATAAACAACCAGAATTAAATCTTCACCTCCAGCCCTCACAGAAAATAATTTTACATCTTGATCTCCACAGGCAAAAATGATTTCCTGTTTCGCTTTGTGGTGCATTGTGGGGGTAACAATCTGTCACTGATGGTACTCCACAGACGGATCAGCATATTGTAGAGTGGGTGGGAGGAGTTGTCCAAGATAGAACGTAACTTGAACAACATTCTCCTCTCCAACACCCTGTGTAAAAGACTCCAATTCCAATCCAACAACATCACTGGCCTTTACGAATCAGTTTTTTGAGTCTGTTGGTGTCGGACACCCTAAACCTGCTTCCCCAGCATGCCACTGCATACAGGAGAGCGCTGGTCACCACAGACTCATAAAACATCTTCATCATCACCCGGCAGATGTTAAAGGACCTCAATCTCTTCAAAAAGTAGAGGCAGCTTTGGCCCTTCCTATAGAGCACCTTCATGTTCTTGCTCCAGTCCAGCTTATTATCTATATGCACCCCAAATACTTGTAATTCTCTACTACCTCAACATTCACTCTTTGGATAGAGATTGGGGTCACCGGTGGCTTCCTCCTTCTGAAATCCACAACCAACTCCTTTGTCTTTGTCAAATTTAGATACAGATGATTAACCTCCCACCATGGGACAAAGTTCTCCACCATAGTCTCTTCCCCATCCCTGATACATCCCACTACCGCAGAGTCATCAGAAAACTTCTGCAGATGGCAAGACTGTCTGGTAGCTGAAATCAGTGGTGTACTGCCATCAGGCATGTACTGGCCATCGGGACTACCGGGAGTTTCCGGCTTAGTGGTCTGGTTTCGGTGACAGCCTGTTAAAGTAATGGCTGCGTGGCTCATGCAGCCATTAATTTGAGCACCGCTGTACTGCCTACAGGGCCGTCATCAGGGAGGGACAGCCGGTACACATGTACCAGGACCGAACGTATGGAGGGGCAACCAGGAAGTGTGTAGGAGAAAGGAGGCAGATGAGACATATGGCAGGAGAGGCTCCGGAGGCTAAGCACAAAGTAAGCACAGTGTAGCATAGATGTGCATTTTTACAAAATTAAAGTGGGCCAGTCTGGGTGAAATCCAGGGTCACATTTTTGGCCCAGTCCAGCCCTGCCATGGACTTGGACATTGCATTCTGACAGCCGGACCTGCCAGTGTCAGAATATACTAATTAGTGTCTGTAATCGATTGGCTGTAGCTGCTGTCCCTTCAACAGAAGTTGGTCAAATGTTGACGGTGTTTTTTTCTTTAATGCACCTTTTTATGCTTGAACTTATCTAACCAGGTTTAGCCTTACTTTACACACACAAAAAAGTAAAAAAAAATAAAAATAAGGGCTTGAACTCCACCAGCTCAAATATAATAACATATCAAAAAATGTATTTGTACAAAGATTAAAAGCTGTCACGTACCTGGAGATGGAGCCTGATGTGGAGAGTAAGGCAATCTCTTAGCCCTTGTACACACGGTCGGAGATTCCGACTACTTCCGACGGATTAATTCCAGAAGAGGTCCGAAAGTGATGTTGCATACACACGGTCGGACTAAGTTGTCGGAAAATCCGATTGTACATAACGTGATGACGTTATTTCGTTAGACGGGACTACGTTCAGGCTAGTAGCCAATAGCTTTGGTCTAGGAATTTGATCTGAGCATGCGTGGCACTTTGTCCGTCGGAGACAGGCTACACGTGATCGGAGTATGTCCGATAGGAGCATTTTGTTGGAAAATTTTACCGGCAAGTTGGAAAACTTGGTCCGTCGGATATTCTGATGGAAACAGTCCGATGCAGACCACCCACAGTCGGAATATCCGACAAAACGGTCCGATAGGACACATTCCTTTGGAATCTCCGACTGTGTGTACAAGGGCTTACTCCTCCGGCCCGGTGCCCCTGATAGTGTAAACAGGAGGCACGGAAGCCTGGAGTGGCATGAGTGCCTAGTTGTTTGGATGGGGAAGGCTGCAGATGAGGGGTCTGTGCATATGTGGATGCAGGCTGGATCGTGATACAGGACAGCAGGTACTTGGCAGGTTGGCAAGTAGCAGACAGCAGGTACTTGGCAGGCTGGCCGGCAGCAGACAGCAGACAGCAGACAGAAAGTACTTGGCAGGCTAGGCACAGAGCAGGGTCAGACATGCCAGGTCGGTCACCAGTAGGCACTTCGGGAACAGAGCAGTAGACAGTAGAATAGTCAGGTCCAGGCTGAAGTTGGCAATGGCAAACAGACAAACAGAGGGCTCAAGCAGAGACTTAGTCAAAGAGCAAGCCAGGGTCAGTTCAGGTAGAGTACAAGTACGGTCAGATGGATCAGAACGACAACAGGATCAAACCCAGAAAATGGGTAACAGAATGCTGTAGACCATAAGGCAAAGTCCTAGTGCAGCTGAGGGGTTTATATATTCCATTTGACGCCACTTAGTTGCAAGCGCACATGCCGGCGAGCACATGCACGCGGGTCAGGCTAACGGGGATTCCCATGGGTCTGGCTGATAGGTTTTCTCTGTCTGTGGATTTGGCTAACAGAGATTTTTTGTTTGCACATAACTATGTTCCTGGGCTTATTTCTTCTTTCCTGACAAAAGACTGTTAAAGAAATCAAATAAATTTTATACCACACTCTAAGTACTCAAATATAAATACATAAAAAATTAAAATGCAGAAAATAAGTGAAATTCATAAAAAACATACATGCTGAAACTTTAAGATCAATGTCCCTATCATTTTCAAAGAAATTTAAAATCAAATTAAGTGTCTGTGAAACACCACCATAATCTTAATAATAAGTCACATTATTAGAGTTTTGGTCTCACTACCAGCTGCTCCCAAAAAGTTATTTACACACTTATTTGCGCTGATTATTTTTCAGGGTGCGCGGCTTATAGGTTTTTTCCTATGTTTTCATATACAAAAGACTGTATTTGAACATTGTATGATCATGTCCTCATCAACCCTGCCAAAGCTGGGTGCTGGATTGCTCTCAGTGACTTTGCGCATTTCACGGGTCACTGCCCGCTTCATCAGGAAAAAAGATTACAGCCAAGCTCTGTCAAATATGTATACAAAGCATACAAAGCTAAACATAATAACAGTACGACCAATTGCTGCAAACTTCCAAATAGGCTAGGTGAGTTCATCTGACATATGTTCAATGTATCACCACAGGCCAAGGTTCAAGCTTCAGTAACAGGTTTGATGAAATGTAAACATCTTAGTAATAATGCTGGAGTCTGCAAGCATCAACATATATCCAGATGGTTGTACTGTTATTATGTTTAGCTTTGTACGCTTTGTATATATGTTTGACAGAGATTGGCTGTGTTTTTTTTCCCTGATGAAGCAGGCGGTGACCCATGAAACGCATCAAAGTCACAGCAGGCAACCCATCATCCAACTTTGGGAGGGATGATGAGGAAATGATCATACAATGTTCAAATACAGTCGTTTGCATATGTTTATTGATATATGAGTGTTCTTCTACAAGCTTTTAACCTTTGTACAAATACATTTTTGATATTTTATTATGTTTGAGGTGGTACCATTAAAGCCCTTAAGTTTGTGTTTTAGTTTTTTTTTTTTGTGTGCAGATTTTCTTCCAGGGTATGGTACCCGACACTTGGTGTCTAATATTTAGAAGGTCCCCTTCCTTCCTCCCACTTATGAATTATCAAGTTTAGCCTTAGTTCTTTTATATTTGTTGCCCGTTGGAATACACTGGCTAATGCCATTCATTAAAATATTTTTTAAAGCACTCCCACTTTCGCTTTCTGTTTATTGTTTCTAGAATATCTTCCAATTTAATGCCATGCAGTATGGAGTGCAGTTTGATGAAGTTGGCTCTCTTGAAATTTAATGTGCTTGTCCTACCCTTGTGTCTGCTTTTCCTGCGCTTTATCGTTAAAATAATTGCCCTGTGACCTCTGTTTTTCTTAGTTATCCCTTACTTCCACCTCAGCTCTGGGTTGTTTGTGATTAGTAAGTCAAGCTGAGCCTTGTTTCTAGTTGGGGCATCCACCAACTGACACTTAAAATGGTCCTGCCAGACATTTAAGAAGTGCTGAGCCTAATGCCGCATACACACGACCGGACTTTTCGAGGGACTAGGTCCGACAGACTTTCGACGGAGTTCTGACGGACTTTCTGAATGAACGGACTTGGCCACACACAATCACACCAAAGTTCGACGGATTCGAACGTGATGACGTACGACCGGACTAGAATAAGGAAGTTCATAGCTAGTAGTCAATAGCTGCCCTCGCGTCGGTTTTTGTCCGTCGGACTAGCATACACACGAGTGGATTTCTCGGTAGGAACTGGGTCTGGCGGAGTTCCGGCGGAAAATTTTTAAACATGTTCCATTTCTAAAGTCTGTCAGACTTTTGCAAATCAAAAGTCCGCTGCAGCCCACACACAATCGAATGGTCTGCCGGAATCGTTCCGTCAGACCTTTGATGTTGAAAAGTCCGGTTGTGTGTACGCGGCATTAGAGGAGTAAGCAGTTCCATCTGTCCAGTTAATAACTGGATAATTAAAGTCCCCCATGGTGAGAACATTGCCCATTTCTAACTGTTATGCCCCGCACACACGATCAGACTTTCCGCCAACAAAACCATGGATTTTTGTTCAGAGGTTTGTTTTGGATCAGACACCAAGGTCTGGTATCTGCCCCTGATCAAATTATTGAGTATAAAGCATGCATGCTATGAAGTAATCACCCTGACATCGTTTGTCAAGTATGAAAATTACTTTCTGATCTTTATTTCCCCTTTAATTCCAGCTGGACATGAAAAAAAACAAGCAAGGCGAGATGTATGCAAAACATATAATTGCAACATATTACTGTATTACTGTAACAAATATGTATATATATATATGCTTTTAGCTGATTTAGCAAGTTTAGCAAGTTTAGTAATTAATCATAGCTATATTGGATATTTTGGTAACTTCTTCTTCCTCTTTCTTCGAGATGAGGCGTTGGATGTTGATTTCATGTCTGTCTTGGGTGCACTTCACGGAAAAAATGGCATAGTCTTTTTATAATTCTTTGCGGTTTGGCTTCAAGATGAAGGGGGGGGGGAGCTAATAGTTATCTGAAGTAAAGTTAAGGTTTAGCAAGCTTATGTTGTGATATTACATATTGAAATAGGCATTTTAGAATTCTACCTAATACCTTATATGACGATTTAATGTGATACCTTAGTCACATCCATTACAGGTTGTTGGCTCAAAAGCTCCATACACACTATCAGATTTTCTGCTGATTTTTGTCTTCAAATTTACCAAAACCATGTAGTGCAAGGGCCTGCCTGATTGTATACAAATTGAAACTCCTAAGGTTTGACCTTATATTATACGGTTTTGGTATATCTGAAGACAAAAATCAGCAGAAAATCTGATAGTGTGTATTGGGCTTAACTTGTCTTGCATACACACGGTCACACAAATGTTGGCCAACAATTCCGAACGTGGGAAGGCAGTGACGTACAAGACGTACGACGAGCCCAGAAAAAGGAAGTTCAATAGCCAGTGTGGCTCCTTCTGCTTGATTCCGAGCATGCGTGAACTTTTGTGCAACAGACTTGTGTACACACGATTGGAAATTCTGACAACAAAGTTTTGAAACAAATTTGAAAACCTGCTAGCCAACATTTTTTGGCGGAAAGCCCAACAACAATGGTTCGATGGAGCATACACACGGTCGGATTTTCCACCAACAAGCTCACATTCAACATTTGTTTGTCGGAAAATCCAATCGTGTGTACAGGGCATAAGGCTTCACACACAGATTAGGTTGACCACCGACCATGGGAAAACACAAAATGCAAACTTTTACTGTGTTTTGCGTTTGCCGGCAATCAAAACATTCCTATCCTAAACTAGATTCTCTTGTAAAAGCCTATGTGTACATGGACACATACACTATATTACCACAAGTACTGGCAAACCTGCCTTTACACGCACATGAACTTTAATGGCAACCCAGTCTCAGTCCGTAGGGTTCTTTATTGAGTTGACCCACCCTTTGCAGCTATAACAGCTTCAATTTCGGCCAGCAAAAGACCGATGAGAGCTTTTCATCAGAAAATGCGACCGTGTGTATGCTCCATCGGAAATTTTGCTGGACGAATTCCCGCCAGCAAAAATTTAAAAGCAGGTTCTCAATTTTTCCGACGGAAAAAGTTTCGATCAGAAATCCCGATCATCTGTAGCAATTCTGACACGCAAAATTCCTACGCATGCTCGGAAACAATTCAACGAATGCTCGGAAGCATTGAACTTAATTTTCTGGGCTCGTCGTAGTGTTGTACGTCACTGCGTTCTTGATGGTTGAAAGTTCTGCAAACTTTTGTGTGACCATGTGTATGCAAGCCAAACTTGAGTGGAATTCCGTCAGAAAAACCATCATAGCCTTTTCCGACGACAATTCCGATGGTGTGTACGCGGCATTAGAGTATTCACCTTGCTTTTTTGGTATTTCACTAAGTCCCTTTAACATGCACGTTCCTTTTTCAGATGAACCTGCACGGAACCTCCATGTGTCTGTTCACCTGCCTACATCCAATCAAATTTGATCCACCAAAAAGAGAGGGATGGACATCCATTCCCCCTTCCATCCACTGGATCGGATCGGATGGCAGCCTGGTGTAAATGGACAGGCGGTCCATTTTTATCCGACTGCCCATAGAGAGAAGAGGGGTGTGTCAGTGTTCTCTCTGGATAAGCGGAACAGACATGGACCTCTCATCCGCCTCTTCATCGGAGATCAGCAGAGAGATCCCCCCCGCTGAGCAAGTGGATCACAGCCACAGTTCGCCATAAGAGAAAGGGGCCTAAAAAGTTTGATTATGACTTGTCCTCATTTCCTGTCTTCAAGAGAAAACAGGCCGATCATTAGATCTGGAGGTTGTGTTCTTGAACCCAAAGATCTGAAAAAGCAACAAATCGGAATAAAACATTAAGTATGAAAAGAACAGAGTTATTTGGGCAAAATTAGTTTTGCCATGAAATCTTCCACAATCAGAAACACTAATTTTAGCAATGATGTGCTTTGCTCCTTGAAAATAATTAACATTTTAAAGGCGATATTTAAGGTCTTTTAGCTTGTTTCATGATGTGTTCTTACTATTTGTGTTTTTTATTTTTATTTTCTTTCTTTTTAATTAGGCTTTATTTCTTCTTTTATATTTTTTATTTTACTTTAAAAAAGTGAGAAAACAATAAACAAACAATTATGAGGCTAATAAGAGTTAGTTTCTTGGTTCAAAAACAGGTCTTCTGTAATCCTCATTAACCATTTAATGCACTTTGCATTTTAAAAACCGCCAAAAAACTGCTTAAAGCGGTTCTCCACCCTAAAGGGGAAGTTCCGCTAATCGGATCCCTCCCCCCTCCGGTGCCACAATCGGCACCTTTCAGGGGGGAGGGGGTGCATTTTCCTGGATAATCCAGGTATCTGCATCCACTTCCGGGACAGACCGCCGCAGACCCCCACAGATGCCTCACCCCCCTGTTGTGTTCTAGGAAACACACAGTTCCCGGGACACAGCGGGGACCAGAGGAGACGCGCAGCGCGACTCGCGCATGCGCAGTAGGGAACCGGGCAGTGAAGCCGCAACGCTTCACTTCCCGATTCCCTGACAGAGGATGGCGGCGGGGGCAGCAGAGAGACGAGCGATCGCTCGTCATCTGCCGCCGACATCGCTGGACCCTGGGACAGGTAAGTGTCAATTTATTAAAAGACAGCAGCTGCAATATTAGTAGCTGCTGGCTTTTAATATTTTTTTTTAGGTGCAGAACCGCTTTAATTTAGTCTTTCCCAGTGATTCCATTGCATTTACCCAACATGGCAAATTATTATTAGTATTATTATTATCAGTGGCAGCCCGTCCACTAGGGGCACCTGGGCACCCGGGCACCGCCCCCTCTCTCCACACCACCCCCTATATGCAATGGATGGAGTCATGCATAGCATGACTCCTTCCACGGCCCCCGCGGCCGCCTCCCTGTTCATTCGTCCGGCCCCTTTCAGGGCGATGATGGCGACAAAAGATGGCGGCAAGAGAGCACCAGGAGAAAATGTCAGAGGCAGATGCGGCTCAGGGGAGAAGACGGCTCAGACCGTCCTTGTCCCCATCAACATGACCCAAAACACCTCCCCCATGTTGAGGGCATGTGGCCTGGTACGGTTCAGGAGGGGGCACTCTCTTGCCCCCCTTTTTCTTGCTGCCAGGTTGCGTGCTCGGATAATGGTCTGGTATGGATTTTGAGGGGGACCCCATGCCATTTTTTTATTTTGGCATGGGGTTCCCCTTAAAATCTGTACCAGACCTGAAGGGTCTGACATGAATTTTGGGGGGCCCCCCACACCATTTTAAAAAAAAATTTGCATTGATGATCTCGCAGTGCATTATGGGGGTTCCACGGGCGCTCAAATTTCCCACAAACGCCCGTAATGTTCTAAATTCAGTAAAAGGGGCGAACACCCAATGTTTGAATCAAACTTACATCCGACTCAAACATCAGGCTCATCCCTATGTGCGAGTTTGGTCCGAATGCACTGCAAATTCAGCCATACAGATCACATCACAGACATCACATGTGATTTGCAGGTTATGTGCTTGGATAAGGGTCTGGTATGGATTTTTGGGGGGAACCCCACGCCATTTTGTTTTTAATTTTGGTGCGGGATTCCCTATAATATTCATACCATACCCGAAGGTAATTGACTGTGGGGGAATCCAATGCTGTTTTTTTCAATGACGTTTATGTGTATTGTGGGACTGACAATTCATTATAACCGTGAGAACCTTTAAATTACTTTTTTTTCTTTAGAAATGTCATTTTGGTCTCGAACTGTTCTAAACATGGGAAACATGTGCCATTTTACAGGCATACTATAGTCACCCCCAGGTACGAAATTTAAAGGAATGTTTCACTTTTATTGTTTAAACCATACTTTAAGCATTAATAAAATCACTGCTCCCGAAAAAACGGACATTTTTAAAACTTTTTTTGCATTGATACATGTCCCCTGGGGCAGGACCCAGGTCCCCCAAACACTTCTTATGACAATACCATGTATATAAGACTTTAAAATTAGCACTTTTGATTTTTTCCTGACTTTTAAAGGGTGTTCCACGGCTTTCGAATTTGCTGCGAACACCCCAAATTGTTCGCTATTCGCCGAACAGGGGAACATCGGGCTGATCCCTAATCATGTGGTGCAACTTGTCATGCAAATTCGAGGTCCAAATTTGCTGGAAAAGTCACTCACCTGTGAAACAAGTCATATATATTTTAATAAAAAGGAGCTCTCATTTATATTTGCATAGTCCTTACTGATTTACATCAGCAGAAAAAATGCAGGAAGTGATGTGTGCACATGGGCCAGAAGCAAAAATGTTACATAGTTAGTAAGGTTGAATAAAGACACCAGTCCTTCCAGTTCAACCTGAGTGAGTGTCTACAATTGTCCCTGTCCCTGTACATTGCACACTCACATCAGTCCCTACCCTCAAGGAGCCCACAATCCAAGGTCCCCATTCATATACTAGGGCCAATTTGTGACAGAAGCCAATTAACCTACCTGCATGTCTTTTGGAGTGTGGAAGGAAACCGGAGTATCTGGAGGAAACTCACGCAGGCACAGGGAGAACATACAAGTCAGAAATTTCAACCGCGCTCACAATTACAAAACACAATTACAGGGAGAACATGCAAACTCCAGGCAGGTAGTGTCGTGGTTGGGATTTGAACCAGTGACCCTATTTACTGCTAGGTGAGAGTGCTAACCACTACACCACTGTGTCACCTGTGGTGGTGCCAAATAAACAAATCAATGAGCCCCACCCACACCAAATCTAACTAGTACATATCCTACACTTACAAACGAGCAGCACCTCCTATTTGCTAAAGAGGGACCTTGCCATGTCCACCTAGATGGAGATCCAGACCAGCACAGGAACTTCCAGGTGCTTACAATGACTAATTTCCGGGTCAGAAGGTGAAACCACGCTCTTTTGACTGCAGCTGCGAATATTTGATCACAACCACGATTAGAATTTTTTATGTTCGTTTATTTGCAGATATTCAAATCTGTATTTTTACATATAATGATATTTGAGACCAAATTTAAGGGAGATTGATAAGAAATGCTGTCCCTGGGATTGCAGCAGGTGAATTACAAAGCCCAGTTTGAGCCCTGGTTCACACTGACAGCGGGAGGAAATCGTACGAGTTCAGCTGAACTTACACAATTTCATTCTCGCATGTCAGTCCTGACTCCAAATTTCAGAGAAGTTTCTTGCACAGGTGTCAATGGAAATTGCAACCACAAAGTCGCCAAAAGCAGTACAGAAACTACTTTTGGAAATGGCGGTGCGGCACCGATTATGGTGGTGCAATTGCCAAACGAACCCCCCTACTGCAGTGCTTTATATCAGATTGGTTGTATTGTTAGCACACTGACACATGCCCAATAGAAGTACATGCCCACCAGTATCTTTCAATCTGTCTCTTCATGTATATCTAATGTGATTGCACCTGATGGGCAAGAACGCATAATACTATTTGCAACTGTGTTAGCCCTTGGCTATGTGCATCAAATCTCCAACTACAGGCCAAAGATCGAAGTCCATTTGCATGCACACAAACAAAGCAACCTTTTTCTAAGCATATGTATCCGTGCAGTGTAAACTCTACAATTTTAAATGTCCAAGTCCCTGGGCATGATTAGTGCTAACAAACATTAACATCAGTCCCTGGCTGCAATGAGCTTCCAATCTAAGGTCCAAAACTAATTTTCTTACATTAGAGACTATTTAGACAGGAGACAAATAATACTCCAGCATGTCTTTGGATTATGGTGAGAAATATCAACATCAACACAAGCATTAGTATGTTGGGGAATTGAACCAGCGACCCCAGCTCTGCTAGAGAGAATTGCTACCCACTTAGCCAGTGGGCAGTCTCACACATGTAGTCTGCATCTCTGTAATGTGAACCAGCCCTAAGTCCATAACCATGCTCACTGTCACAAGCAATATACAATATATTGTCCTAAGTCAGTGACGGCGAACCTTGGCACCCCAGATGTTTTGGAACTACATTTTCCATGATTCTCATGCACTCTGCAGTGTAGTTGAGCATCATGGGAAATGTAGTTCTAAAACATCTGGGGTGCCAAGGTTCACCATCACTGTCCTAAGTATTGGGACGCCTGCCTTTACATGCATATGAGCTGTAATGGCATCCCAGTCTTAGTCCGTAGGGTTCAATATTGTGTTGACCCACCCTTTGCAGCTATAACAGCTTCAACTCCTCTGGGAAGGCTGTCCACAAGGTTTAGGAGTGTCTCCACTCTAATTCATCCCCGAGGTGTTTTTTTGTGTTGAGGTCATGACTCTGTGCAGGCCAGTCAAGTTCCTCCACCCCAAACTCACTCATCCATGTCTTTATGGATCATGCTTCTTGCACTGGTCCAATTAATTTGGTAGAGGGGGGATTATGATGTGGGGTTGTTTTTCAGGGGTTGGGCTTGGCCTCTTAGTTCCAGTGAAGGGAACTCTTAAAGCATCAGCATACCAAGACAATTTCATGCTCCCAACTTTGTGGGAACACTTTGGGGATGGCCCCTTCCTGTTCCAACAGGATTGCACACCAGTGAACAAAGCAAGGTCCATAAAAATATGGATGAGTGAGTTTGGGGTGTAGGAACTTGACTGGCCTGAACAGAGTCCTGACCTCATCCCGATAGGACACCTTTTGGCTGAATTAGAGTAGAGACTGCGAACCAGGTCTTCTCATCCAACATCAGTGCCTGGTCTCACAAATTTGCTTCTGGAAGAATAGTCAAAAATTTCCATAGACACAATAAACCTTGTGGACAGCCTTTCCAGCCTTCCCAGCCTTCCCAGTAACTTTTATAGCTAAAAAGGGTGGGCCAAATTAAATTTTAACCCTACGGACTAAGACTGGGCTGCCATTAAAGTTCATGAGTATGTAAAGGTAGGTGTCCCAATACTTTTGGCTAGATAGTGGCAAGATTTACAATGGTGGTGGAACCCTCCTACACATATATACTACATTTAGACATAATTTATAATTTTAGGACCTGAGTCAGGAGTTATATTTAACAAAATAGGGAGACAACTTCTCTACATGAAACGGCATGCTTAGGATTCAAACCCAGACCCTCAGAGATATTAAGCAGAAGTTCAAAACTCTAAGCCACAGAGGTGTCACATGTGGAATCTTTCTACACATGCATACACATATACTGCATTTCTTTGGACATATAGGTGGTGGAATTACATTACTCAAGAGTTATTCTTCTTCATTTATTCTGTGATATTTGGTGGTTTTTGGTGGGTGAGTGTAGAATAGTGATGTTACCCTCTGATTTTTGGAAATTACATTTTGATTTCTGGTGTTGGTACACATATCACATTTTGTGGGCTCAAATTATGATTTTTTGGCAAATAATAAAAAAAGCACACAAAATTGAGGCTCATTTTAAATTTGCCTCAGTGATGATATTGTTTGTGGTTTGTAAAGGCACCTGTGTGAGTTTGGGTAAATATTTTTGTGAGATGGAGAGTAACAAGTGAAAGTGACAGAGAAAAATATGTTACCAAAACATCAAAACATTCCACATTCTAGCATTTTTAAAAACACAATAGACGAAGAAGAAGCAACATTGTTGCAAGGAAACTGTATTTCAGAGAAAAATACTTTTAATGTTGAGATGAAATGTATCTATGTTAGGGCTGGGCTCAGCCCTTCCTTCTCAAAGCTGGCCGCTCAGCTGTCGATTAATCGCCAGATCCTTTTTCTCCACAGTGACTCACCTGTTGATGATATCCTGCTCATCAGTCCTGCCTACTTAAGCCATCCAGACCAGATGATCTCTGCCTTCACCTTGGTCACATCTCTAGAGACGCTCTCCTGTGTTCCTGTTAAAGACTTGCTTGGCTGACATTCCTTCTGCCCCCAGATCCTGCTTGCTGTTCTACTACACTCATCTCTGACTCCCTGACGTTTTGGCTTGTCTGACTATCCGTTCCTGTTCCTGAACTCTGGCTATGTTTTGACTATGTTTACTCTGTTTACCTTTTTATTATTAAACAAGTGTGATTTAACTTTACTTCTTTCTCAGTCTGATTCATGGCTTCTGACAATGTATTTTGGGGAGGTTACAATTGTACCATTAGAATCAATGGCTGAAACTTGCATTGGACTAAATAGCGCAGATTTTCACTCTGAAAAACACATTTTAGCCCAGCACTTATTTTGGTATTTACTATAGCACCCTGTAAAAAAGCCATGGGAGTTCAAATGAGAGCTCTTTGCAGATCTGAGCATGCTCAGTTGTGTTGGCATCTAGTTGTAAAGAGATGGGGAATTTATCTCTTCTCAGACTTTTAAAGATATTTCAGAGTAGAAATCATTTTTTCACACAGTTTAAAAGCAGAATACCTTTAAACAATATACTGCATATTTCAGTACCATTTAGTAAATTATCATGCTCTAAACATTACTTCCATGTGCACTACTCCAGGTTTTAGCAGAGTAAGGGTTCGGGAGCTACTTGTTTTCAGGGAGCTATAGTAAATTCGATTTTTGGGGGTATTTTTTCACCAGTGCTATAGTGAATAATTAGCAAGATTAGCGCTAATTAGTGCTAATTTGCGACAATTAACGCTGCGGCGCTATAGTAAATGACCCCCACAGTATAATTTATGAAGTACATAAAACTGCTCAGGAATATAATCCAAAAACACAATAAATGACTATAAATAAAGACCAATGGGCCAATCTATTTCATGGTGGCATCATTTCAGCCTTTTATCACCTGTTCCTGTTAGCGTTAAGTCTGTCACTCTAGCGCTACGGACACCTATGGGAGCTCATCTGTTTTTCCAGGAAGTGTTGAAGGTCTATTCCAATTTAGCCCTCAACCCTTTTAGTAGAGGAAGTTTTATGACCCTTTTAGTGGTATTGATCCGGCTTTAGCTTGTAAAACAGCACTAATACCAATTGAACATACTGCCATTGAGAGCTAGTAAATGAGTTCTTCTTGTTTATAAACTCTGAATGAGATATTTTCAGAATTAAGCCATATATATTATTTATTCGTAACGTGTCTACTGTCTGTATTTCCCACCACCCGTAACAGACGCATCTGCTTTTTCAAAGTGGCATTTGAGCAGCTTCCTGGGCCATCTAATTCAGGATATGACATGGAAAATGTATCCGCTTATTGAGTTTCCTTTTCCTTTTCTTGGTATTCATTGGTTTTAAGTACGTCTCTTCCACATAGGTTGCATCTTTAAAGATGAACTAAACTCTCTCAATCCACATGAACTATTTTTAATTCTTATGCTTAAATAAATAGGAAGGTAGATTATTTTACTTGTTTTAACCTCTCTAGCGGTAATCCCAAGTGTGGCTTGGGGTTAATTTTCTTCGCCAATAGCGGAAACCATGAAATCAGAATCAGACAGAAGTACAGTTAAATCACACTTGTTTAATAACAAAAGTAAATAGAACAAATGTAGTCAAAACTTAGTTAAAGTTCAGGAACCTGAACAGATAGTCAGACAAGCCAAGCGCCAGGGAGCCGGAGATGAGTGTAATAAAACAGCCAGCAGGATCTGGAGCCAGAAGGGATGTCAGCCAAGCAAGTATTTTAACAGGGATGCAGGAGAGTGTCTCTGTGATTTTGACCTTATTGGAGGAGAGAAGGAGGAGCTTTCTCAGCCAAGCAAATCCACCTGCCTGCATGCCTGATGTAAGGGCAGATGGATTCCAGGAAGTAAATGCTACATAAATCATCTGCCCTTACTCAAGATGGCCACAGCTAAAAATACTGGGGGGTGGGGGGGGTTCTAAGTGATATCTCTACAAAATAAAGCATGAAGGTGGATGGGAGCGTTTTCTTTGACTATTAAAAATGAATTAATCACTTAAAGACCGCCGAATCCATATTTACTGTGGCAGGTCGACTGTATTGCGCAAGATATGTTATTCCGTGCAATAGCCACTGGGGAGGGGGCACGCACCACCAGAGGTGCGATCGCGTGAGCTGATTGGGTACAGGGGATGCCAATCAGTGGGTCTGGCAGACCTGATGTCTGCTGGCCATCTGCGATAATTCCCCAGAGAGGCAGAACGACGATCTGCCTATGTAAACAAGGCAAATCGCCATTCTGACAGCGAAGAAGATGGAGATCTTGTGCTCCTGCCAAGCAGAACAGTCAAAGCAACCCCCACACAATTAACAAGCACCCTGTATGGCAGGGGTGTCCAAACTTTTTTCAAAGAGGGCCAGATTTGATTAAGTCAACATGCGTGAGGGCCGACCATTTTGCCTGACATTCTTTGAACCATTAAAATTCAGTCTAAGTTTGTTTGTTTGAGCACGAATACACTGCCCAGTACATAACAAGAATTATCTTGCCTTTGTGGCTGTGTGTGAGTAAAGAGATGAGCTCAGGCATATTATTTGGATATACCGTATTTATTGCCGTATAACACGTACCTTCACTTTAAGAGGGAAGTTTCAGGAACAAAATAAAAAAAGGGTCAGTGCCCATCTGCAGACCCCCAATTGCCATGAATGCAGCACAACTAATCACCAGTAACGCAGAACCCACCATTGCTAGGAATGCAGCACCCACCATTGCCAGGAATGCACCCACCATTCACCATTGCCAGGAAGGCAGCACCCATCATTACCAGGAAGGCAGCACCCATCATTGCCAGGAATGCAGCACCCATCATTGACAGGAATGCAGCCCCACCATTGCCAGGAATGCACTCACCATTGCAAGAAATGCAGCCCCACCCTTAGCCAGGAATGCACACACCATTGCAAGAAATGCAGCCCCACCCTTAGCCAGGAATGCACACACCATTGCAAGAAATGCAGCCCCGCCATTAGCCAGGAATGCCCTCACCATGACAAGAAATGCAGCCCCACCATTAGCCAGGAATCCACTCACCATTGCAAGAAATGCAACCCCACCATTGCCAGGAATGCACTCACCATTTTCCATCAGTGCAGCCTTGGAGGGGACATGGAGGGGGCAGCACGAGCGCCAAAGATATCCTACAGGAGAATCTCCTGTTTACACAGCGGTCTCTTTAAGTCAAAGTCCCGCCTCCTTTGATGGACAGAACAGTCGTCCAATGGCAGCCCCGTAGAAGGGACTTCCTCTTACAGAGCCTGCTGTGCAAACAAGAAATACAATTTTTTAGGGATTTTATGTGATAGACCGACACAAAGTGCCAACACAAAGTGCATAATTGTGAAGTGGAAGGAAAATGGTAAATGGTTTTCAATTTTTTTTTACAAATAAATATGTGAAAAGCGTGGCGTGCATTTGTATTCAGCCCCCTTTACTCTGATCCCCCTAACTGAAATTTGGTGGAACCAATTGCCTCAGAAGTCACTTAATTAGTAAATAGAGCCCACCTATGTGTGTAATTTAATCTCAGTATAAATACAGCTGCAAAGCCTTCAGAGGTTTATTAGAGAACCTTAGTGAACAAACAGCATCGTGAAGGCCAAGGAACACACCAGACAGGTCAGGGATAAAATTGTGGAGAAGTTTGAAGCAGGGTTAGGTTATAAAAAAAAAAATCTAAAGCTTTCAAAATCTCACAGATCACTATTCAATCCATCATCTGAAAATGGAAAGAGTATAGCACAACTGCAAACCTACCAAGACATGGCCGTCCACCTAAACTGACCGGCCGGGCAAGGAGAGCATTCATCAGAGAAGAGCCAAGAGGTCCATGGTAACTGTGGAGGAGCTGCAGAGATCCACAGCTCAGGTGGGAGAATCTGTCCACAGGACAACTATTAGTCGTCTCTCCACAAATCTGCCCTTTATGGAAGAGTGATAAGAAGAAAGACATTGTTGAAAGAAAGCCATAAGAAGTCCCATTGGAGGTTATGAGAAGCCATGTGGGGGACACAGCAAACATGTGGAAGAAGGTGCTCTGGTCAGATGAGACCAAAATTTTACTTTTTGTCCTTAAAGCAAAATGCTATGTGTGGCGGAAAACTAACACTGCATATCACCCTGAACACACCATCCCCACCGTGAAACATGGTGGTGGCAACATCATGTTGTGGGGATGCTTTTGTTCAACAGGGACAGGGAAGCTGGACAGAGTTGATGGGAAGATGGATGGAGCCAAATATAGGGCAATCTTAGAAGAAAACCTGTTAAAGACTTGAGACCGGGGCGGAGGTTAACCTTCCAGCAGGATAACGACCCGAAACATACAGCCAGAGCTACAATGGAATGGTTTAGATCAAAGCATATTCATCTGTTAGAATGGCCCAGTCACAGTCCAGACCTAAATCCAATTGAGAATCTGTGGCAAGACTTGAAAATTGCTGTTCACAGACGCTCTCCATCTAATCTGACAGAAATTGAAGAATGAGCAAAAATGTCCCTCTCTAGATGTACAAAGCTGGTAGAGACATCCCCGAAAAAGACTTGCAGCTGTAATTGCAGTGAAAGGGGGTTCTACAAAGTATTGACTCCGGGGGCGCCATACAAATGCCCCCCACACTTTTCACATATGTACAGTGGTGTGAAAAAGTGTTTGCCCCCTTCCTCATTTCCTGTTCCTTTGCATGTTTGTCACACTTAAGTGTTTCGGAACATCAAACCAATTTAAACAATAGTCAAGGACAACACAAGTAAACACAAAATGCAATTTGTAAATGAAGGTGTTTATTATTAAAGGTGAAAAAAAATCCAAACCATCATGGCCCTGTGTGAAAAAGTGATTGCCCCCCTTGTTAAAACATACTATAACTGTGGTTGTCCACACCTGAGTTCAATTTCTCTAGCCACACCCAGGCCTGATTATTGCCACACCTGTTCACAATCAAGGCATCACTTAAATAGGAGCTGCTTGACACAGTAAGGTCCACCAGAAGATCCTTAAAAGCTACACATCATGCCGAGACCCAAAGAAATTCAGGAACAATTGAAAAAGAAAGTAATTGAGATCTATCAGTCTGGAAAGAGTTATAAAGCCATTTCCAAAGCTTTGGGAATCCAGCGAACCACAGTAAGAGCCATTATCCACAAATGGCGAAGACATGGAACAGTGGTGAACCTTCCCAGGAGTGGCCGGCCGCCCAAAATTACCCCAAGAGCGCAGCGACGACTCATCCAAGAGGTCACAAAAGACCCCACAACAACGTCCAAGGAACTGCAGGCCTCACTTGCCTCAGTTAAGGTCAGCGTTCATGCCTCCACCATCAGGAAAAGACTGGGCAAAAATGGCCTGCATGGCAGAGTTCCAAGGAGAAAACCACTGCTGAGCCAAAAGAACATCAAAGCTCGTCTCAATTTCTCCACAACACATCTTGATGATCCCCAAGACTTTTGGGACAACATTCTGTGGACCGATGAGACAAAAGTGGAACTCTTTGGAAGGTGTGTGTCCAAGTATATCTGGCGTAGAAGGAACACTGCATTTCATAAAAAGAACATTATACCAACAGTAAAATATGGTGGTGGTAGTGTGATGGTCTGGGGCTGTTTTGCTGCTTCAGGACCTGGAAGACTTGCCGTGATAAAAGGAACTATGAATTCTGCTGTCTACCAAGAGATCCTGAAGGAGAATGTCCGACCATCTGTTCGTGTACTCAAGCTGAAACGAACTTGGGTTCTGCAGCAGGACAATGATCCTAAACACACCAGCAAGTCCACCACCGAATGGCTGAAGAAAAACAAAATGAAGACTTTGGAGTGGCCTAGCCAAAGTCCTGACCTGAATCCTATTGAGATGTTGTGGTATGACCTTAAAAAGGCCGTTCATGCTCGAAAACCCTCTAATGTAACTGAATTAGGACAATTCTGCAAAGATGAGTGGGCCAAAATTCCTCCAGGACGCTGTAAAAGCCTCATTGCACGTTATCGCAAACGCTTGGTTGCAGTTGTTGCTGCTAAGGGTGGCCCAACCAGTTATTAGGTTTAGGGGGCAATCACTTTTTCACACAGGGCCATGATGGTTTTGATTTTTTTTCACCTTTAATAATAAACACCTTCATTTACAAATTGCATTTTGTGTTTACTTGTGTTGTCCTTGACTATTGTTTAAATTGGTTTGATGTTCCGAAACACTTAAGTGTGACAAACATGCAAAGGAACAGGAAATGAGGAAGGGGGCAAACACTTTTTCATACCACTGTATTTGTAAAAAATGTTGAAAACCATTTATCATTTTCCTCCCATTTCACAATTATGTGCCACTTTGTGTTGGTCTATCACATAAAATCTCAATAAAATACATTTACGTATTTGGGTTGTAACGTGACAAAATGTGGAAAATTTCAAGAAATATGAATACTTTTCAAGGCACTGTAACTGATTTACAAATTGCATTGACTATATGGAAATTTTGTAGAGTTAGTCAAATGCATTCATCGGCGATGGCTTATACCTGAGAATCAATTCTCCAGTTGATAGGAAAGGGGCTCCATATCAGCTGAAAATATTTAGCATTCAGGTCCCAATATTCATCGACTGTCAGTCAGCAATACACAGTCCATGTCATCTACACCTTCTATCAATTCACTTGCTTTGTCATGGCTTGCTTGGGCCATTGGGAACAGGTAATTTTTCCTTTATTCTGTATTGATTTGTTCCTAAAGAAAAAAAAAAAGTGGATGAATAGCTAAGAGTGCTTCGTTTTACCTAATCAACGCAAATTCAAAATTAGGTAAAATGACGAACTATATATATATTTTTTTTGATCGGTACATGAATATCCATCCAGTCTGAAGGGAATGATAACGTATTATAGATTGAGAACGTCTGGATTCTTGATCTGTGTTATACTCTGAAGGTCAAACTTATCTACGTGCAAAAAATGCAAGCAAAAAGGAAATTGACAAGTTATCGATTCTCAAGATCTATTCATCACAGAAGACCTACAGCTCAAAGAATATGTAAAATTGTGCTTTTCTTTTTACGTCCATAAATTCTACTCAAACTCCCTTTTCCTTTAAAAGCCCAAACTTTATTTTTTCATTTTTTTTTTTTTTTCAGATTAGGGAAGTAACTTGTTTTCACATGTTGACCCAGAGACACAACCGGAACCCAGAAGAAATTACTCCAGTGTGACGAGAGATCTCCTCTAATTCCCCGTACACACGATCGGAAATTCGGCCAGCAAAAGACAGATGAGAGCTTTTGGTCGGAAAATGCGACCGTGTGTACGCTCCATTGGATTTTTGCTGGAGGAATTCCCGCCAGCAAAAGATTAAGAGCGGGTTCTCTATTTTTCGGTCGAAAAAAGTTCCGATCGGAAATTCAGATCGTCTGTATGCAATTCCGACGCGCAAAATTCCTACGCATGCTCAGAAACAATTCAACGCATCCTCGGAAGCATTGGACTTCATTTTCTCGGCTCATTGTAGTGTTGTACGTCACCACGTTCTTGACGGTCGAAAGTTCAGAGAACTTTTCTGTGGCCGTGTGTATGCAAGCCAAGCTTGAGTGGAATTCCATCAGAAAAACCATCCGAGATTTCTCAGACGGAAATTCCGCTCGTGGGTATGAATGAATGAATGAATGGATAATTTGTATAGCGCTACAACACAAACTGAATCGCCCTCAAGGCACTGAGTTGAGCTTTGTTGTCAAGCTTCTGAGCCCTTGTACACATGGTCAGACATCCTGACAACCAAATCCGTTGGATTTTGTCTGACGGATTTTGTCCGACGGATTTTGTCCGAAACTGTTGCATACACACGGTCGGACAAAGTTGTCGGAAAATCCGATTGTACATAACGTGATGACGTTATTTTGTTACGACGGGACAATGTTCAGGCTAGTAGCCATTAGCTTTGGTCTAGGAATTTGATCTGAGCATGCGTGGCACTTTGTCCGTCGGAGTAGGCTACACATGATCGAAGTATGTCCGATCTGAGCATTTTGTTGGAAAATTTTACGGACAAGTTGGAAAACTTGGTCCGTCGGATACTCCGATGGAAACAGTCCGATGGAGACCACACACAGTCGGATTATCCGCCAAAATGGTCTGATAGGACACATTCCGTCGGAATCTCCGACCGTGTGTACAAGGGCTTAGAAGAGGTAGGTCTTGAGTTTTTTTTCCTGAAGACCTGATGGTTTTCTTCCATGCGGATGTTGGCTGGTAGAGCATTCCATAGCCGTGGTCCTTGGACAGCTAATCTCCGTTCCCCCTTTGCTTTGGGAATGAGGAGGAGGTTTTGGTTAGATGATCGAAGACTGCGGTTGGGTGTGTAGTGTTTTATTTTCTCGAGTAGGTATTGAGGAGCGTGTGTATGGGGTAATAAGGCCTGGTTCACACCTATGCATTTTTTTTTTTTTTTTGGTGCCTTTTGTAGAAAGACTCTACAGTCCATTTAACATCTTTTCCTATGAGACACGTTCACATCTATATAATGCAATAAATGTGCAGCACTTCATAGATGTAACACACTAATATAACAAAGAAATCTTTAGAATGAAACCCAATGTTCTTAACCACTTACAGACTGCCGTACACCGATATACGCCCTAAGTTTGAAGAGGAATATCATTGTTTTGGCAGCAGCTAGCTTCTTTGGCCGGCCGCTTTCTGATAATAGTGGTCTCTGCGACGGAATCGCCACAAGATCACTTTTATCGGCGGTGGGAGAGGGCCCTCCACGTCTTACCAGAGCCATCGGCAGCGGTGGAGGCAATCAGATCCTTTTCCTTGCTGGGTATGGAGATGAGTGAGGGGAAGATCGCCCCTACCCGTCTCCATACCATTGCAGGCTGTCCATAGCTCTTAAAGGGCAAATTTTTTTTTTTTCTTTTAAATTACAGTTATTTTTTTTTTATTGCATTTTAGTGTAAATATGAGATCTGAGCTCTTTTTGACCCCAGATCTCATATTTAAGAGGTCCTGTCTTTCTTTTGTCTATTACAAGGGATGTTTACATTCCTTGTAGTAGGAATAAAAGTGACACAATTTTTTTTTTAAAAGAACAGTGTAAAAAAATAAAAGGTAAAATAAATAAGAAAAAAAACGCGCCCGTCCCGCCGAGCTCGCGTGCAGAAGCGAACGCGTACATGAGTAGCGCTCGCATATGTAAACGGTGTTTAAACCACACATGTGAGCTATTGCCGCAATCGGTAGAGTGAGAGCAATAATACTAGCCCTAGACCTCCTCTGTACCTGAAAACATGCAACCTGTAAAAAATTGTAAACTTGGCCTATGGAGATGTTTAAGGGTAAGGCCATTCCACGAGCAAGCACAATTTTGAAGCATGACATGTTGGGCATCAATTTACTCGGCGTAACATTATCTTTCACAATATAAAAAAAATGGGCTTACTTTACTGTTGTCTTATTTTGTAATTCAAAAAAGTGTATTTAAAAAAAAATAAGTGCGCTTGTAAGTCCGCTGCGCAAATAAGGTGCGACAGAAAGTATTGCAATGACTGCCATTTTATTCTGTAGGATATTAGAAAAAATATATATATATAATGTTTGGGGGTTCTAAGTAATTTTTAAGCAAAAAAAAATTTTTTTAACTTGTAAACAAAAGATCTCAAAAAGAGGCTCGGTCCTTAAGTGCTTAAAAAGCAAATAACTACAGTTAAGAGCAAAAGTCTATATAAAGAAAGACTTCAGTGTGTAGTTAAAGCGGGGTTCCACCCTAAAGTGGAACTTCCGCTGATCGGAACCCTCCCCCCTCCGGTGTCACAATTGGCACCTTACGGGGGGAGGGGGGTGGAGATACCTGTCAAAGACAAGTATTTACACCCACTTCCGGGCATAGACTCCCATGGGAGTCTATGTCATTTCCTGTCCTGCCGCGCTCTCTGCTGGGACACACACGGGTCCCAGTGACAGCGCGGACAATTCCTATTGTGCTGCGCGACTCGGGCATGCGCAGTAGGGAACCAGGAAGTGAAGCCGATTCGCTTCACTTTCTGATTCCCTCACCTAGAATGGTGGCGGCAGCAGCCGAGAGCCGAACGATCGATCGGCCTCGGCTGCCGCCATCGCTGGAACCCGGGACAGGTGAGTGTCCATTTATTAAAAGTCAGCAGCTGTAGTATTTGTAGCTGCTGGCTTTTAATATTTATTTTTTTAGGTGGAATCCCTCTTTAACACAGTAGTACTATCAGCTCGCCAGAAATAGCAATTACTAAGGCAAAATATGACATCCATTAGGCATCACCGGGTGCATAATCTCCACATGTGAGTCTTCGGCCAAGCAATGCACTCACCAGATGGAAGGAAAGGTGTCAAATTTAAAGGACCTCAGCTGTACGCCCATTTGCCTGCCTGTGCCTTTGTGCTTACGTACATCTGTGTGCGGCAGTCAGCAAAACGGTTAAAAACATTTCTGGAGATATTTATTATAGCAAAAAAGTTAAAAATAGTTTTTTTTTCAAAATTGTTGCTCTTTTTTGTTTATACACAGAGGGGATGAAATACCACCAAAAGAAAGCTCTATTTGTGGGGAAAAAAAGGACATGCATTTTATTTGGGTACAGCGTTGCACGGCCGTGTGATTGTCAACGCAGTGCCGTATCGCAAAAAATGGCCTGGTCACGAAGGAGGGTAAAACCTTCCAGAGGTCAAGTGGTTGAATTATGCATTAAAGGAAATAGAGCTGTAATAATTTGTATCTTTATTATTATTATTATAATACAGGATTTATATAGCGCCGAAAGTTTACGCAGCGCTTTACAACATTAGGGCAGACATTACAATACAATACAATTCAGCTTAAACATTAGATGTCGTTTGTTTGAAAAAAAAAATCTTAAAAAAAAAAAAAAAAAAATTAAAATGGTAAAATATGGGAAAAATCTCCCCGGGGGGGGGGGTAAGCAGCAGGGTAAATAAATGAATAAGGAATAGGTAGGTTTAGAAAAATAAATTCTTTATTGGAAAATAAGAATATAATAACTTCATGATAGTTAAAATACTAGCTCTGGTGGGGACATGCACATACCAAATACAAGAATTGTCTGTATAAAAATGTATGACGCGTTTCGACCCATATAGTTGGGGTTTTCTTCAGAGGGTAAGTTTGCTGAAAAGAGATTGCATTTAGCATATCAAGTTTTGAAGGTATAATGTATACATCATTTTATATCCAGTGTAAACATCTCACATAGTTACCAATGCATTTGGACAAAGCCTCTAAACCAGAATCTCTATTTAAATTGTAAAATACTTTAGAACATGCAGACGCATCTCCGTACAAATGTGCTGTCCTTTTAAAATTCAGATAGAGAAGGAGGATTCGTATTAAAGAGGAAAAAAAAAAAAATTCAAACTGATTTGTCAAAGCACAGTTTCAATCTCCGACTCTTCCACTGAAGTAGCAGGAGGCACGTATATCTACCTTCCGCTACAATGACCAATTTGTTCAGGCAATGTGGAGCACCCAAAGTACAAACAAGCTGACAGACTTAGAAAAAAAAATCAAATTTTAAAGTAGTCCCATGCCATCCTTTAATGATAAAAATATTCAATTAAAATGTAAATCTGTCCTTTAAATGTAGCATTTACACCAATTATTTGTGCTCGGTATTAAGAGACTCACAAAAAAGTGTATATTATGTGGTTTTAAATAATCGGGAGGAAAAAAAAAAGATGAAATGTTCCCAAGGTAAAAGGCACAGGAGAAAGGAACAGCTATCACAATTATGCAGCTTCTTCACTTAAATATGTTTTAATAATCCTTTTTTTTTTTTTTTTATATCTGTAGGGCCGCTTGCTATTTCTTTCATTGAAACTATGTTTTTTTGCGTGTAATGCTTTTCACTGGAAGATCACTTGACAGACTCTTCAAGATTAATTTAGTGTTCCCTAAATATACACCCACACAGTGAGCCATCATGCCGTACAGCTCCCTTCGAAAGTTTGACAGAGTAATAACACAACTTTATTTATTAATACGTTGGCATACTCTGGGTTTTCGCAGACAATCACAACGGATATCAATAATCAAAATCTGTTTGCAGCAAGGCTGCCAATTATAGAGGGCTTAACGAAGAAAATTGAAGACATTGAGGTTTTCTAAATTAACCTTCAATACCAAAAAATGAATTAGCAGCTCATAAAATGACCAGACGGCAACTTTTTTTTATTTTTTTGTCAAATATCCATAGAAGCCATTTATTATGAATGCTTATTAGGTACAAACACATTACGGGGAATGAAAACAGAATAACTAAATGTAATCTGAGCTTCTTGCAGGTCTAAGGTCTTTGAAGGCACATTTCATGACCATAACCGGCTATATAAAACATCCATGTCAAGGCCCCCCCCCAACTGCCACTACACTTCCTCAGGGACACTTTACCACTAATGTACCCCAGATACAGCTCAATACCCCCTACAGCCTTCCCAACACAATTGATTTAAGGAAAGAACATCTATACATGAGATGGGCCCAACCCATCATTCTCCAAGACCTTGACACCTTTGCCAAGCTGTCATGAATTTCACAAATAAACAAAGGAAATCTCAGTAACTCAATAAATCGAACTCGAAAAATAACCAAACAGGTGAAAGCAAAAGATGAAAACAAAAAAAAAAATGTATGGAGGAGTGGATTATAGGCAGGTAGAACATGAAAACTCATCCAACGATGGCAAAGCTCTGACTGATATGTCAAGTACCTTTTTTTGCCAGAAAACCAAGACCCACCCAATGTAACCCCATCCTCCAGTCAACTGATCAGTCAAGAATCTTTTTTTGCCCAGAAAACCTAAATCCACATAATGTAACCCTACCCTCCAGTCAACTGAACAAGAATCTTTTTTTTGCTCACCATACCAAGACCTACCCAATGTATCTCCACCCTTCAGTCAAATAAAGTGTCAAGAACCTTTTTTTTAGCATACCAAGATCCGCCCAATGTAACCCCACCATCCAGTCAACTGATCTGTCAAGAACTTTTTTTTTGACTAGCATAACAAGACCCACCCAATTATTTCCACCCTCCAGTCAACCAATCTGTCAAGATCCTTTTTTTGACCAGCATACCAAAACCCACCTAATATAAGAACACCCTCTCCTCAGTCAACTGATCTATCAAGAACCTTTTTTTCCCCCAACAAACTATGACCCACCCAATATAACCTAACCCTCAAGTCATCTGATCTGTCAAGAACCTTTTTTTTTTTGGCCAGCATACCAAGACCCACCCAATGTAACCCCACCCTCCAGTCAACAGATCTGTCAAGAACCTTTTTGCCCAGCATACCAAGACCCCTCCAATGTAACCCCACTGTCCAGTCAATTAAGCATACCAATACCCAACCAGTGTAACACACCCTCCAGTCAACCAATCTGTCAATAACCTTTTTATGCCCAGCACACACAGACCCATCCAATGTAACCCCACCCTCCATTCAAATAAGTGCCTTCCCCCTCTCTGCCATAAACATGGGTTTTGAAGTCTTTCCTGCAAACCCAGCCTTTCACTTACTTTCACTTTCAGCTCCAGGCTTAATAATTTGGTTAGATTTTTATAAATATTTTATGATAGTTTTTTTTTTGTTTTGTTTTAAACAGGGATGCTCCTAATCTCATTGGGACATTTTTGATGTTACAGTGAGTTAGAGGAATGTTTTTATCACATTGAATTAGTCCACACATTACCTTTTTGTGTGCATTAATGTGCACTGGATCTACTAAAGGCAAATAGGCTGTTAATTTTGCCAGGGAATTTGGCCCAGTACTTAGTAAACATGGTGAAATCAATTTTTTTAAGGAATACCCAATCACATGCAATGAAAAAAAAAAAAACATTTTAACTTGCACGTGATTGGATGATGGAAGTCAATAGAGCTTCACCTCTTTCACAAAATCCTGCAATGTGAACAGTCTATGTACTTTTAGTAGGCCGCCTATTAATCCTGAATAGGCTGCCAATGCACAAAAATGGACAAAAAACATACAAGCTGCACTCATCCTGCCCTTATATCACTACAGTATTCTATAGCGCAGAGATACGCAATTAGTGGACCCCCAGCTGTTGCAAAACTACAAGTCCCATCATGCCTCTGCCTCTGGGTGTCATGATTGTGGCTGTCAGTCTTGCATTGCCTCATGGGAATTGTAGTTCAGCAACAGCTGGAGGTCCGCTAATTGCATATTCCTGCTATAGCGACATGTAAATCAGCGAAGGAACTGCAGAGCACTGCAGTGGTAAAAGGGAGTATTTTTTTCAGCAACAAAGTCACTTTCAAAAAGTAACAGAGTCAGCTTATCCGCTTCAGCCCCGGAAGATTTTACCCCCTTCCTTCCTAACCAGAGTATTTTTTGCAATTCGTCACTGTGTCGCTTTAACTGACAATTGCAAGGATGTGCGACGTTACACCAAAACAAAATTGACGTCCTTTTTTCCCCACAAATAGAGCTTTCATTTGGTTGTATTTGATCACCTCTGCGTTTTTTTTTTGTTGCAATATAGACAAAAAATGAGCGACAATTTTGAAAAAAAGCTATTTTTTTTTACTTTTTGCTATAATAAATAGCCCCAAATCTTTTTTTAAAAAAGTGGATTTTTTCCTCAGTTTAGGCCAATATGTATTCTTCTACATATTTTTGGTTAAAAAAAAATGCAATGCGTGTATATTGATTGGTTTGCACAAAAGTTATTGATTCTACAAAATAGGGGATAGATTTATATCATTTTTTTTTTTATTATTATTTATTTATTTATTTATTAGTAATGGCGGTGATCTGCAATTTTTATAATGACTGTGACATTATGGCGGACACATCGGACACTTTTAACAATTATTTTGGGACCATTGTCATTTATACAGCGATCAGTGCTATAAAAATGCAGTGATTACTGTGTAAATGACATTGGCAGGGAAGGGGTTAAACACTAGTGGGCGATGAAGGGGTTAAGTGTGTCCTAGGGAGTGATTCTAAATGTAGGTGGGATGGGCTACTACTCACATGACAGCGATCACTGCTCCCCATGACAGGGAGCAGTAGATCCCTGTCATGTCACTAGACAGAACAGGGAAATGCCTTGTTTACATAGACATCTACCCCCGCTCTGCCGCTCTGTGACACAACGGCGGACATCGAGTCCGCGGGACCCGCGGGCACGGTCACCCTGTACATGGCCACTATCCCCATAAATTAAAGGGGATTTACAGGTACGCCCATTTGCCCACCGCTGCCATTGTGCCTTGACTACTGTGTCATCTATTCAATTCTCTTTTTATATTAATAAATATTTACATAACAAACTACTCGCTGCATTTCAGTAGTTATTTCTACTGTGTACAAATATAAGCTTTTACAGATAATATATTGCTGTTAAAAAAAAACACTCTTGGGGATATCTATTTCTTTTTTGTTTTTTAATACATACCAGGGGTGATCAGCGCCCTCTGACCCTTTAGTGGGGTGTTACTGTTTCTCTCTTTTTTTGTGCCGGCGTATATCTGCGTGCGGCTGTCGGCAAGTGGTTAAAGAGATATTTCCAAGGAAAAATATTTTGAATATTTGTGCACCTTATTTGGGAAAAGCTCTTATCTGCTAGCTTATCTGAAGCTCTTTTCTTTACATAATGTGTTAATTCAATTTAAGGAGAACCAGTCCAAATGGGGCTTTTGTAAAAAAAAATCTGAAAATTCAGTCTTCTGAAAAAAAATTGTACAGGTTTACTTATATAAAATGTAACCATTCCTCCGTATTTAGCTTTACTTGCTTAATCTGACACTTTAGTTTGAGTGTCAAAGGATTCTTGCAACCGAAAAAACCCAGGAGGCACAAAAGTGGACCTCTTTGGAGTATGGGCTTCCTATTTTAAAGGGCTTGCTTCCACTCTAAAGGCTGGTAGTTAACAGATAAGTAGCCATTAAGAAGACTTTATTAGTTCACATAGGCATGCACAGGGGGTGTGCCCGGCGGGGCACATCCTAATTACTATGTGCGCTTTGAATCCCCCTACTGACTGCACTAATTACTATGTGCACGTTGAATCCCCCTACTGCCCATTCTCTCATTCTCAGTTCTCATAGGCGATCCAAGTGGAAGTTCATCCCACCCTCCTTGCCCGCAGCCTTTTGGGACACATTGCAGGTCCCAGAAGGCCGCAGGAATATTCACAAAGTGAAGCGCAGCTCGCGCAAGCCCAGTGGGAAGCCAAATTTGAAGCCACAAGAAGTCATAGCTGGCTACCCACACTAAAGATGCCATCGTTGGCGTCGACCCGAAGATCACTGAAGAACCAGCTCGGGTAAGGATGGCGCTGGATCCTTGGACAGACCAGATAGCAAGCAATTGAGCTGGAAGTTTGAAAATGACTTGCTAAGCTATTGCTAGACTTGCGTGGCTTCACAGGTTTGCTGCACAATTGCAGAAAGTCCTCATTGCATGACTCCAGATCAACTTTCATTGCAAATATTCTGCAAGTCTGCTGCAAGGTCCGGTTCAGTTATGTTGTGCAATAGTCATCCCACCGCAGAGCTCGTGCTGTAGACTCACCACTGCAACTTTGCTCTTGCTAGAGGCTTGTCATGCAAATTTGCCACAAATTGGAATAGTGTAAACAAGAACTTATGCTTCAAGCAGGGCTGGTGCTACCACTAGGCAAACTAGGCAGTCACCTTGGGCGCCCTGCTGCCTATAGCACCCGGCCACTGGTTTTATTACCCTCTTCTCTTTGCAGCAAGCAACTAAGCCTCAGCATCAGCAGGCAGCTGCCATTTCATTCACACATAATGTCAGAGGCGCAGCGGTGGCAGAGGACTGTATCTTTGTCCCGACTCCCGAATTAATGGAAGCAAGCAAACATTCATTGATGGGCACTGGTAGGCTGCATTTGATGGGTGCCGGTGAGGCTGCATTTGATGGGTGCTGGTGAGGTTGCAATTGATGGGCGCTGGTGAGGCTGCAGTTGATGGAAGCTGGTGAGGCCGCATTTATGGGTGATGGTGAGGCTGCATTTGATCCGTGCTGGTGATGCTGCATTTGATGGCCGCTGGGGAGGCTGCATTGGATGGGTGCTGGTGAGGCTGAATTTGATGGTTGCTGGTGAGGCTGCAATTGATGGGTGCTGGTAAGGCTGCATTTGATGGGCGCTGGTGAGGCTGCATTGGATAGGTGCTGGTGAGGCTGAATTTGATGGGCGCTGGGGAGGCTGCATTGGATGGGTGCTGGTGAGGCTGCATTCAATGGGTGCTGGTGGGGCTGCATTTGATGGGCGATGGTGAGACTGCATTTGATGGGCTCTAGTGAGACTGCATTTGATAGGTGCTGGTGGGCTGCTTTTGATGGGCGCTTCATTAAAAAGGTGGGGTATACATGGGCAGGGCAAATAGGTCAGGGGTGGAGCCAAGGAGGTTTCACCTAGAGTGTAAAAAATCCTTGCACCAGCCCTGGCTTCAAGTGCTCTGCAAGTGCACAACTTTCCAGTGAAAATGTGCAGCAATTTAACAAGACTTACAATTCAACACTGCCACAAATCTGTGGAAAGTTATCCTCGCTGTCTGCGAGGTAAGTGTCCTTTTATTAAAAGTCAGCAGCTACGATATTAGCTGCTGACTTTTAATATTTTTGTGCCTAGAGTAAAGATCCTCTTTAAGATGATCCCTGGTAAATTTGGTTACTTTGTTATTCTAAATTAATTTGTTTCCAGCTCTGAATAGCAATTTAATTGTGTGGCTCATGTTTCTCTATTTGTCCTGTGACCATTTCCACAGGGACTTAAAGTGATGAGAAATCCAACATTTTCATTTGTACCAGGGCAGTAATAGAGTGGAAATCTTCCTAATACATAATACCACGGCCATGTTTTTCTAACCTGATCTCAGGACTTTAGCCAGGTGTATTCTTCTTTTTATTTTTTATTTGCTTGTCTCTGCTGTAGCAAGTTTAAATTCAATGATCAGGGATGTAGCTATTAAACAATGTGCATGACTGCACGTAATGGGCCCACACGCAAAATAGCATAGGCATAGGCACACCCTAATCACCCCGGGCACCAGTGTATCATCCAGTGTACAGAAGTGTGCGGGGGATAAATACAGGAGTGTGCGGGGGACAAAACCCCTATGGAAGGGGGGCCCACTGTGGCTGTGCCCTGTCATGCACTACACACCGCACGTAATCAGTTATATTTTACCAGAAACACTGGATCCACTGCATCATTTCCTCACCTCCCTTGCTGGCCATGGGGGGTGGGAGTGCCTGTGAGCTGGGGGTGAGAGCACTGTACTGTGCCGATTTGCCAATCCAAACGGCAGTGCCCAGTACAGTGTGCTGTATAAATAGGATGGAAGAGACTGAATCTGCTCTGCCTCCCATCCTGCCCCCGCCCCTCCCTACAGTCCACCCCCTGACTTGTATGCAGAGAAAGGGCTTGTAATGAAGATGTCAGATTTCAATATACAGCACAGAGTAGCTCTAGATCCTGGCTGACCGAGCCTAGGGGAGACTAGCCTGGGGCTATAATTGTGAGCAGCAGACATACTGAACACCCCCTCCTCTCTCCTGCCCCCTCTCTCTCTTTCTCTTCCCCCTACTCTCTCTCACCCCCTCTTGCTCTCATTCCTGCTTTCTCTCACTCACCCCCTCTCTCTCTATCTTTCTCACCCTCCTCTCTCTCACCCCACTCTCTCTCTCTCTTACCCTCCAATCTCTCTCACTTTCACCCCTCTCTCTCTGTCTCATCCCCCACTCTCACCCCCTTCTCTTTCTCTCGCCCTCCTCTCTCTTGCACACTCTCCCTCTCCCCCTCTCTATTATCCCCCTCTCCCTCTCACTTGCCTCTATCCCTTGCCCCTCTCTCTCTCTCTCATCCCACTCTCCCACTCACTCCCCTCTATCTCTTGCCCCCACCTTTCTCACCCCCTCTCGCGCTCATCCCTCCTTTCTCTCTCTCACCCCTCTCTCTCACCTTCACTCCCTCTCTCTGTCTCATCCCCACTCTCATTAACCCCCTTTATCTCTTGCACCTCCTCTCTCTTGCCCACTCTCCCTCTCCCCCTCTCATCCCCGCTCTCTTACTCACACCCTCTTGCTATCAGTCCCCTTACCCTCTCACCCCTCTAAACCCTCCCTCTCTTGCTCCCTCTCTCGCTCTCTCTCACCCCTCCTCTCCCTTGCTCCCCTTTCCCTCTCCTCCTTGTTTCTACCCCCAACCCCCTCTTTCTCCCTCTCACCCTCATAACCTTCTCTTACCTCACTCTCTCTCACTCTCACCCTCTTGTCTCTCACCCCCCCTTCTCTCTCTCATGCTCTCTCTCTCACTGCTCCTCTCTCACACCCCTCTCTTGCCCCCCCCATCTTTTTCTCACCCCTTCCTCTCTATAAACCCCATCTCATTCTCACCCCCTCTCGCCCCTCACTTTCCCTCTCTCACCCCTATTTTTCTCTCCCTCACCCTCCTCTCCCGCCATAAGATGCAAAGTGTATTAAAACATTACAAAATGTTCATATGCATTTAAAAATATGTGTTTACAATTATTTAAAAGTGTGTGTAGGTTTATGTGTGTATATATATATATATATATATATATATATATATATATATATATATATATATGACACAGTAATATACAAATGCACATGCATAATTTGTGTTTGAGTTTTGGGGTGCACATCCTAATGCACTAGGCTGCGCACACCTATGCAAAATACTATAGCCAATTTACATATACAAAACTGACTTTAAAGGACGACATCAAGGGGAGCATCAATGAACAGCAAGGTGTACATAAAATACTTTAATTATTTATTTATAGCATCACAATTTTTAAATTGGTAAATTAATAATTTTTGCTGTGAATTAAGGTTAATAGTAAAGAACTTTTGACTACTGGTTTCTTTCTTTGCCACATATAAACAAATGTGTCTAAAATTCATCTGGGCTTCTAAACAACCTCGAGTGAGATGGGAAAAACTAGTTACTCCTAAACTGAAGGGTGGAATTGGCCTCCCCGACATACATAAATATTACTGGTTGTGTCAGTTGGCCCGAATAGTTGACTGGCACCTTCACGCTAATACCAAAGCATGGATCAAACTTGAGGAAGCGTTTTCTCACCTACCGATACACCACCTACCGTGGATCAGTGCACACGGGACACCAAGAGAATGCAAGGCTCACCCCCTTATTGGCCTTACCTTACAGGTCTTTCGAACAATCTGTAACAGACTGAAAATAGTCTCATCTCCCGGGGCCCCTAACCCCGATTGACCGCAACCCGGATTTCCCCCCAGGGATTGCGGGGTCCGACACAACTGGCACTGGCACCAAGGCAGAAGCCTTTTTTGACAAAGGAAAACTCCTTCCCTTCCAAACTCTTATTTCCCAACACCCCGACAGGGATATCCTCTTCTTCAAATACCTGCAGATTAGACATTTCCTTAACAGCCCCAACTCGCCCTCTAATTGGTACAGAGACCAAACACCCTTTGAAGCTATATGCACCAGGTCGGAACCTCAAAAACACCTCGTCATATATTCCCTATTATTTGCAGATACTAACCCCAAAGACGACATTACTAGTCAAAAATGGGAAAGGGAACTTGATACTGATCTCTCTCAGAAAGATTGGGATCAAATATTTACCCATATCCACAAAGGATCCTTGAATGTCTCAACACAAGAGAACAGCTTTAAAATATACTCCAGGTGGTAAAGGACCCCAGACAGAATACATAAGTGTCACCCCAGTATCTCCCCTTTATACTGGCATTGTTAAGCATCCCAAGGGACACTTCTCCACATATTGTGGGACTGCCCCTGGATACAGCCTTTCTGGAGGGAATTACACCGCCTTATTTCCCATAAAATAACCTAAACACCAGATTTCACTCCAGCTCAATATTTACTCCCCCAACACGTCTTTGCCCCAATCGGTCTACAAACCATCTCACACACTACATCTCATTAATGCAGCCAAACTCTGTATACCTGTACATTGGAGTAGGAGTTCCCCCCCATGCGTTTCCGAATGGTTACAAAGGGTTGGGAGAATTGCTGAAATGGAAGACCTAATACAACAAGCAAGACGCTCCACAACGAAATTCCATAAGATATGGGCCTGCTGAATCCACTTTAAAGAATTTGCAGAATACCGCACCTTATCTACTATCACACCATAGCTTGACCTGGGGGTGGACATCCAGCACCACACATTAGTTCTGGACAATTGAATACTGAGTCACACCTTCCCACGCCCACTCCCCTCTCCTCCACACATTCACCCCCCTTCATTTACCCCTCCTCTCCGATAATAAAAATCAAAGGTTTCAAGCTGCACTCACGGACGGGGGTGCATACAGCACACAACTTTACACATAGCTTAGATAAGAAGCCTATCTCTAGTACCCCATCCCCGAGATGATACCTCTATATGTCAGTAGGGCATGATCCATTAGTGGGCTCACTTGCTTAGACCAGTAAGACAATGGTATGAGGCTGGTCTGGGTGCATCCCCACCCTCTGACAGATTGATCCCGATAGGGGTGTTTGGGTGCTTAGGTGGTGCACCCAGCCCCTTGACACACTTCTAGTGGAGTACCTCTACTTTCTCAATATGTTTACCCTTTATGCCCCCAAGGTTTTTGGGATTTGCAGAAATGTGCCTATGTAAAGATTTACCTTACCACTGTTATGGTTCTATACGTTTTTATTGATGCCTAGTTTGCAGTATTATCAGCCATATGCATATTACTATTTATATGTATGTTCACCTCTGTGTTTTATGTAAAACCTTAATAAAAACATTGAAACAACCTTTACACTTTAAAAAAAAAAAAAAAAAAAAAACTGGATGGAAGCTGATTGTTTTTTATGCAGAGCTGCACCAGATTTTGCCCTCTCCAGTTTTAGTAAATCAATCTTATTGAATATGCTCTGACCCATCAGAAATAAACATCTCAGAATACTAGCAGAAAGGTTACCAGAACAAAACCATCCACACAAGTGTAAACACGGCCTTGAAAACCCAAAGAGAAAGCCTTCTACAATACAAAGCGAATAAAGCACAAACCGTGCACCTCTAGTAACCACATACAATCCAGCACTAGAAAGATAATAACATATTTGCAACCCAGCATAACTAAAGATGAAATTCTAAAAGAAATATTTCAACAACCCCCAATACGGACTTCCAGGCAATCATCCAACCTTAGACATAAATTAACCCTTTCCCGCCTGTGCTATAGCCGAATGACAGCTATAGCTTACTTTGCCGGGAGGGCATCTATTGACGTTCTTGCTCTGCCCCCACGGCCCCTGTGGCACATGGGCAGCATGCTCTGTGTTCACCGAGTCCTTATTGCATTGGCCCGCCCTTTGCAGCTATAACAGCTTCAACTCTTCTGGGAAGGCCGTCCACAAGGTTTAGGAGTGTGTCTATGGAAATGTTTGACCATTCTTCCAGAAGAGCATTTGTGAGGCACTGATGTGGACAAGAAGAGCTGACTCACAGTCTCTGCTCTAATTCATCCCAAAAGTGTTCTATCAGGTGCAGGCCAGTCAAGTTCGTCCTCCCCAAAGTCGCTCATCCATGTCTTTATGGACCTTGCTTTGTGCACTGGTCAGCAGTCATTTTGCAGCAGGAAGGGGTCATCCCCAAACTTTTCCTACAAAGTTGGGAGCATGAAATTGTCCAAAATGTCTTCCACCCACCCACTTTTCCACCCACTTTTACAACTTTGTCTTAAAGGAAAGACAACCCCTCCACCACTCGATTTTGGATGTTTGTTTTTTCCTTACTTACCTTTTATGAAGTACCTTGTGTACTTTGTCCTAGCTCGGCTGCAGCCCAGTGAATCAAAGGGGTCTTCTCCCCCACTGCCTTCTAGGACTTGTGTGTCCCTCGGAAAATGAGGAGGCCATTTAGGAAGAGCAGCGAGACTCACGCATGTGAAGTAGGAAACTGGCGGTGAAGCCTGAAGGTTGGAATGGCAACGCTTGCACCCGATCCACTGGACGGATTGGCCTTGGGGGGCTGACATTGTGGGCTCCCTGGACAGGTAAGTGTCCTTATTAAAAGTCAGCAGCTGCGGTGTTTGTAGCTGCTGACTTTAAAAAAAAATTGCGGCTGGAACACTGTTTAAGAGTTACCTTCACTGGAACTAAGGGGCCAAGCCCAACCCTTGAAAAACATCCCCACACCATAACCCACCCCCTCCACCAAATGATTTGGAGGAGTGTCCCAATGCTTTTGGCAATATAGTGTGGATGAGCGAGTTTGAGCAAGGCCTTCTCATCCAAAATCAGTGCCTGACCTCACAAATGCACTTCTGGAAGAATGATCAAACATTCCCATAGACACACTCCTAAACCTTGTGGACGGCCTTCCCAGAAGCGTTGAAGCTATTATAGCTACAAAGGGTGGACCGACTCAATATTGAACCCTACAGACTAATGTCGCATACACACGATCAGACATTCCAACAACGAAATCCCCAAGCTTGTGTTGCATACACACGGTCGCACAAATGTTGTCGGAAATTCCGATTGCCAAGAACGCGCTGACGTACAACATATACAACGGCACTATAATGGTAAAGTTCAATAGGCAGTGCACCACCCTTTGGGCTCCTTCTGCTAATCTCGTGTTAGTAGACGTTTGGAGAGATGATTTGCGCTTTACAGCCTCTTGCTTTTCAGATCGTTGCTGCTCTTCCGTTTGTGCTTGTGGGTTCATATCTGGTTTTCAGTGTGTGTAGTCAGTTCGTATCTGGTTTTCAGTGCGTATTTTTAGATTACGTATTTGATTTTCAGTGCATTCTGTTAGTTTGTTCTGACCGGCCATCCGTTTTGAAGACATGTTGCAGGTACTTACTCATTGTAGAGTTCGTGCTCTGCAGGGGCTTGGTGTTGGGGTTCTTACTTTGACCCATGCCCAGTCCATGAACAGGGCGGGGAGGAGTTCATGAAGAATTGGTTGCTCCAGTATGACCAATTCCCGCACGTGCCTTTGTTGCGGGAGATCCATGAGAATAATCCTGTTGATTTCAGCAATTATTTCCGGATGACGGACCCAGTTTTTCACCGTCTTTTGGCTTTGCTGTCCCCTTATATTATGAAGCAGGACACCTGCATGTGGCAAGCCATCACTCCCGAGCAGAGGCTCGCTGCCACCTTGCGGTACTTGGCGACGGGGAGAAGTCTGCAGGACACCAAGTTCTCTACAGGCATCTCCCCCCAGGCTCTGGGGATCATTATTCCAGGGACCTGTTCTGCCATCATTCAGGTCCTGCAGAAGGACTATATTAAGGTAAGCTTTCTCCTTTAACATTATATGTATTTAACCTCCCTGGCAGTATGATTCAGTCTGGAATTAGGTGCTGAAAGCGGTACAATTATTTTGCATGGAAATCTGGCGTTTTATTTTGTAGTCCTGTAATTCTTAGGAATAACGCTCTTAAATCTCTTCAAACCAGAGTCTAGCAGACATCCCGGGTATGATAAAGTTTATAATATAATAAAGAATAATAAAAATTATTCAATAATGTAACTAAATCCTAAAACACTGAAAAAGGGACACGTTTTGGTTGCTATGGACAATCTCCGAATTCCAGGCAGAAAAAAACAGTATTTATAATATAAAAGTGCATGCAGGGCATTGCACAGACCACTAGGGACAAAGGGGGTGTGTATTTTGTAATACAGCACTGTAATCTGTAAGATTACAGTGCTGTGTGTGTTTTGTGTCTTTTTACTTTTTTAAATTTGCTGCCGTTCTCCGCTCCCGTGCGCCGTAACTCAGCAGGGACCGGAGCTCGGCGGCATTCGGCACTGTGAATCGAGGGGAGGACAGCTCGATCACACAGCGCGGGGGACATTGCTGGATCCAGGGGACAAGGTAAGTAACTCTCCCTGTGTCCTCCCCTGCATCCAGCAAAGCGATCCCGAGTCTGGCTCGGGGTTACCGCTTCTATCAGTAAATTCCTAACCCGAGCCAGACTCGGGATTACCGCTAGGGGGGTTAAATAAATGTATTTTTTCAAATAAATTTGTATTTTGAACTGAAAAATATGTTCTTTGATTTACTGATTGTGTTTCTTTTAGCTGTCTCCTATGTTCTCCAATGGGATTTTTTCCATTTTCTTCAATAGTGCAAACGTAATTTCTTGGATACAGTATATGAGGTGAATCTCTTCTTCAGCTAACTATTATGTTGTGGTTCTGCTACACACACACCTTGTTTTTGTTGTTAATGTATGTAATGCATTAATGATAAAAATACTCATAATTTTCAGCACCCTGAATTCATTTTTTGGAGTGATGAAAATGACCTGATTAATGCAAATTATAAAGTGCTGTGGGTGTTATTTACTAAAGGAAAATCCACTTTGCACTACAAGTGCACTTGAAAGGTCACTTTAACTGCAATGAAAGTGCACTTGTAGTGCAAAGTGGATTTGCCCTTAGGAAATAACCCCCAGTATCACTGTAAACACCAGCTTAAGCAAAAAACTACTATTGGGCATTGAAAGAAGAAGCCATAGATTGTTGAGTAGACACATTTTTACTCTGTGCAAATTCACATGTGTGTTTAGAAAAGGGTTTTTGAACAAACCAACATATTTTTGGAATAAACTTTTTTTTTGGACAGTAGAAATATAATTTTTTGTGGTAAACAGGTATGTTTTTAAAAACATAAAACAATACACAACTGGGGAAATTACAAAGTTGAACTATGATAAATTGAAGACAATATCAGACATTAGTATGTCCAAACTGAGTTGGTCTTGCTTTCATCAGATGGGGTGATGTCACCCCTGTGAAAGCCAAATTTTGAAGATGTACACAAATTGGGAGTCAAAATGGGCATTTCCCTCCTGATCCCATGCCTAATGTCAACATGTGCTAGCTCCCAACATGGGGGATCAATGGAAGTGTTTCGGGGTGAAACCCTTTCCTCTCAGCTACTTGCAAACTGCCCTGTCTGTGGCAGACAAAACACCCCTTTTATACCAATCAACTAAAGAAGAAGGCGGCACTGGATAAATTGCTGACATTTGTGAAGCTGCAGATTCCCAAGGCGGACATCAACTATTTGAAGTGCAAAATTGGTGGCCTGAGGAGGACATATAATAGGGAGGGCAAGAAGGTCCAGGATTCCCAGAGATCAGGAGCAGCAGCAGATGACGTTTATGTACCCAGGCTGTGGTACTATGACAAATGAAATCAGGCCATCACTCTCAACCCTTCCTTCCACTCTTCCTTCCACCCAGTTGAGGCTTCCAACGTCAAACCTGGGCTTTCCACCCAGGAAGAAGATGTGGAGGAGTCCATTTTGAGTCAGGTATAGCATTGTTCAACATACCTGTATTTCTAAAAATTGTGTGTGATTGATGAACCATAAACTAAAACTATGTCCCTTTTTCATACACAGGAAATCCTCAGCCAGGAGGAGGCTGTAGAAAGTGGCAGCCCGGAGGTAGCAGAGGAAAGTGGCAGCCAGGAGGTGGTGGGGTAAGTGGCAGCCAGGAGGTGGTGGGGATAAGTGGCAGCCATGAGGTGGACGGTAGCCCAGTAGCCTGACTGAATCCCAGGTCCCTCCCCTCAGCCTTCAACAAAAAAGGTCCAGGAAGGGGAGTAACGTGGAGGAGTCAGCACTTGGGTTAATTCGGCAGGCTTCTGCGGACCTCAAAAGTCCCCCAGTCTTCTTGAGGCCTATACCTGCATGGCTGCCAACAAAATGCAGGAAATGGAGATGGGCCAACACCTCTTCTGTGAGGAAGTGATATATCTGGCCCTAAATAAGGGGTTGAGGGGCAAACTCACAAGCAAAACCCACCTGTGTGAGTTGGACCATCCTCCTCCTCCACCTCCTGCCACAACTCCAACACCAGAGCCACAGCCTGGAAGCAAGTGTGGAAGGAAGCGTGGAAGGAAGACAAGAGAGTGATGGCCTGGGTACGGTCTGGTCTGGCAAAAGAAGAAGACTGTTGTAAGACCACAGCCTGGGGACATATATGTCACCTGCTGCTGTTCCTGATCTCTCGGAGTCCTGGACCGGATTATGCTCCCTATTAAATGGACTCCTCAGGCTACCATTTTTGCCTGTCAAATAATTGATGTGTGCCCTGGGGTACAAAGGCTTTGCTTATTTCCCCAGTTTATCCAGCGTTGCCTTCCTCTTTATTTTGCTACGACCACTAATAAAAAAATGTTTTTCTCAAATCATTGGCTATGTATTATAATTAAAAAAGGACAGTTTGTTTATGAGTAGGCAGGTACATTTCAAAAATACAATGTCAAATTAACGAGGGACACCAACACCAACCAATCTTTTTGAGGTTAAAAAATACAAGATAATAATGGTGTTGTGGTAACTTGACACACAAAACGAGAAAAAATATTATGGAGATCACTAGAAAAAAAAAAACAGAAGATCTTGATTTAAAAAAAGGAGATCACTATAAACAAAAATTATAAACATTATTCTGGAGATCTGGTGAAAAAATGTAAAATATTATTCATGAGATCACAAGAAATAATAAAGAAATCAGTTTGTCAGAACCCTGTGTGAATATCAGCAGCAAAACAGATTTGGTTGTCGGAAAATTTGAGAACCAGCTCTCAAATTTTTGTTGTCAGAAATTCCGTCAAAAAATTTCAGATGAAGCCTACACACGGTCGGAATTTCCAACAACAGGCTCACATGGAACATTTGTTGTCGGAATGTCCGATCGTGTGTACGTGGCATTAGACTGGGATGCCATTAAATTTCACGTGCGTGTAAAGGCAGGTGCCCCAATACTTTTGGCAATATAGTGTATTTTACCGATAAGGTTGCCCTGGTGAATGATCATTAGCACTATCACATAGCTGAAACTATGAAAAACACGTCTGAGAAAAAATTAAGACTTTCTCTGATGCACTTTCTGCTCACCTTTCTCACCTAACATATCCATTTCTATTTTTTGCGTGATTGTTGGGCACACCACTTGACATTTACCGCATGCAATTAAATACTCATAGAGATACACTATCTGATATAATTTGTATGTTAATTTCACATATGTATCAAGACGTTTGAGAATCCAATTATATTCCGATGTCCGGCAACAGTTTGAACTTTTTTTTTTTTTTGTTCTTATTTCATTAGTGAAAGCCATTTTATTTAATGCACAGCATCCTGATTGCTGACCTTTTCAGCAACATTTTAAAACTGTGTCTGAAGAGCCTTGGTATGGCAAAGTACATTTTCAGACCCTCTGTGCTCAGTAATGCAGTTGAAAATAAGCCATAAAAATTCCTTTCAAAGACAGGCAATGTGAAGTGGACTGCATAGTAAAGTGGTGCGTAGGAATAAAGTGAAATTGCACCTTTCTTGGAAAAAAATAAAAAAAATAAAACGATCTACAAGTGATTTACATACTGAAATATTCTAGAAAACCAGGTTGAGTTACCAAGAGGTTTACCAAATCGACTTCTAAGGCACTGTGGTGTTGGGGTGATTATACTCCTGTGGTAGATGTTTTTTCCCAATGAGTTGAGCCAGTCCAAAATGTATTTTTGGGAATGGCAGTCCATTTTTTTTTTTAATTCATTTTCTTGTAAGTTTTACAAGTTACAAAGAACAAAGCTAAACAGTCGATCGTCAAGTGTACAATCAGTTACAGTACAGAATAATGTACCAACAAAGGGTATACACAGGTCATTAGGGTACGTTTAGATATTTCTAGAGTAAGCCTAGTAGTTATAAACATTCACAACTGATAAACAGTTAGAAGTTAGAACTAGGGATGAGCTCGGTGTTCGATTCAACACATTTTCGACTCAAACATCGGCCGCTCGTCTGTTCGGCGAATTCAGAACTTTGTGGAACGTTTGCACCGAATTCGTGCGCCACGAATGGCCCACAATGCACTACGCCATCGCAGTGCATTGCTGGCTCATGATTGGCCAAGCATGCACTGTGACCCTGCATGCTTGGCCAATCACAGCGCCGGCAGCGAGGAGGGCCATAATTGGCCACAGGCATCCTGCCTGTGGCCAATTATAGCTCAGGGGGTTTAGTACACGCCCCACACTATATAAGGCTGCCAGCGCAGAGGCCTTGTGTAGTGTGTTCCGGTGTGCAGGGAAAGAGCTAGATAGGCAGGGACAGTGTGTTCATTTCTCAGGCATCTTAAAGTTAAAATGGTGTTGTGTGCCTCCAGCACAGTATACACCTGTATCTACCCTTTATTGCTGTTTTTCTCTAATTAAGGCATCTGCAGGAGTTAGTGGGTGTTGTGTGCCTCCAGCACAGCACAGTATACACCTGTAGCTACCCTTTATTGCTGGTGTTCTCTAATACAGGCATCTGCATCAGTTAGAGTGGGTGTTGTGTGCCTCCAGCACAGTATACACCTGAAGATACCCCTTATTGCTGGTGTTGTCTGTTGCATATCTTGCATATTATCCTTTAAAATTAGCACTTTTGATTTAGAATGTTCGAGTCCCATAGACTTTAATAGGGTTCTAACATTTGTACGAATTTTAGGTCCGTTCGAAGGTTCTGGGGCGAACCGAACCGGGGGGTTGTGTTTGGCTCATCCCTAGTTAGAACGTTAACAAAGTGAGTGGAAGGTTGAGCATGGACAGAATGTTAGGCTTTCAGAGGTGAGGCAAAGCTATCATGAGAAAGGTGTGTACTTGGGGTGCTTGAGCCAAAGGTGCTTAAGGAAAGTAGAAAATTGTAGATGGTCTTTGGCGTACATATATTTCATTGGCCAATGGTTGTTCAGAATAGATATTAATTCTGAGTTAGAGGGAGGGTGGGGGGGCTTTTCAATTCCTTGTGATGGCTAGGAGGGTAGGTATGGATACGTGGGAGATGACAGTGTGTGAGGACCAAGGCCAGGTAGCCATGTCCATGACCACTAGTACCATTTGAGGTGAGAGGGATACATGAATTGGTAAGATGGAGAAAAGCAGCTTGGAGAGAATAGTCCAAAAATTAATAAGGGTTGGACAGTTCCAGCAGATGTGCAGTGACTTCCCCAGGTTACCACAATTTCTCCAGCATAGATTGGTGGAGGAAGGGTAGATGTGGGCAAGTTTGGTTGGGGTAAGATACCAGTTATGATATAATTTCTGAACAACTTCCATACGGCATTCCCACTTTTATTGAGCATATCAGTTGCCCACACAAGGTTTCTTCCACATCAACATGAATAGACAGCTTAAAAAGCTGAGCCACCTGGCTCCCTTGTCAGCAGCACTGCTGCTGTTCTTACCAGTCCCTCTGACTGTGTTGTCAAGCTCTCCTGGTTCATTTAGCTCTCTTAAGCCTCATACACATGATTGGATTTTCTGCAGACAAAACCTCCCACTTTTGTCCAAAGGCGTGTGCCAAGATTTTGTCTTGCATACAAACGACAAGGAATTGTGTGCCAACAAACACGAACGTACTGACATACTATGTGGTTTTGCAGGTCTTTAGCGCCACTCTTTGGGCTCCTTCTGCTAATTTTGTGTTAGTAGAAGTGTCAGGGACGTTCTGCCCGCTCCAGAAGACGCGCGCCAATGCACACGCATGAATCGCGGACTTGAAGTCTGAATTACAGACTTCATGCACGGATGCGCTCACACATGAATTGCGGACTTCATGCATTATGGACTTCACGCACAGATGTTGGCGCCCAACCGCCCGTTGCGGTTTGATCTGCTTCTGTTGCCTGTGTTCCTGATTCTGTGCCAGTACCCTGCTCCTGTGTCCACTCAAGTCCAGTCCAAGAACAGGAGGAGGATTTCTTGGACCAAAAATTGGTTGCTTTTTTAATCGTGACCAATTATGTCATATGCCTTTCCTTCGGGAGCTCCAGGAGAATAATCCGAATGATTTTTAGAATTATCTCCGGATGACGGACCCTTGCTTTCACCAACTCTTGGCATTGTTGACCCCCTATATTAAGAAGCAGGACACATGCATGAGGCTTTTATTTTTTTCTTTTGGTTGAATAATAATGATTTGATTTGGTATATTTTCTATATTTTTGGATGCATAGAATGGACTTTTTGGTTAAGTTGTATTGCATGACTAATTTTATTTGTTTTCCTTTTTTAATGCACAATTAAAAAATTGTGTAGAATAATACTATGTGTTTTACTGCAAATGACAGTTTGGGAGTCGGCAGTTACATTTAAAAAAAATACAATGTAAAATTGACAAGGGGCACCAACATAGTTGTATCTTTAATCTAAAAACTACAGGATAATGGTGTTGTGGTAACTTGCCCAAATAACAAAAAAATAAATAAATAAATATCTATCAATAACTCCATCAGTATCACCAGCAAAGCAGCTTCATTATTAACCCATTAAAGAAGAAGAGAATTGTGCGCTGTATTTGGTGATTTCAGAATTTGCCGCATCACGAATGTTAATTCTCCATTACGAATGCTAGTTTACAAGACCGACCCTTTCCGGGTCGTCCTTACTCCTGAGCATGTGTGTTTGTACTTAAAGGAGGGGGGTAAGTGCTGCAAATGGTCTGGAAATGGCCTGACCCACATCCCAGTTAATGGTAGATGCGGAAAGGGTGCCTCAGCGGGACTTTAAAGGGGCAGGACAAATATTTAGTAGGCAATATCTTACTTGAAAACAAATATTTTTATTTTACTACAAGTAAAATCAAAGGGGTAATTGTTATATGAGCAAAACATAAGCCCAAATGGTAGAAGGAATATGAATGAATGTGTGGATACAAAAAGCAAAAACAGGATGCAAAATACAATAGACACAAAGAGCACAATACAGGTGAATATTCCTATTCCAACGCCTTTCGAGTGTTTCAAACTCTTCCTCAGGGAAATGGATCAGCAAACATACAATATCAATCCTGTATCAGAAGCTCGATACATCATAAATGCATCCATAATTATACGTAGTTAAAAACAATGATGGACCTCAGGAGAACAGGAAGGGGGGGAGATGTTTTTTGTGCTGCCTTTTATCTCCTCGCATCCGACGAAGGAACCAGGAGGTGGAGAGAGACTGATCCTTGAAAAATTGCTCCCGCCCTGGATGGAAGGCTCGTGACCTTGAGTGAGGAAGTGGGGGTTCACCCAACAGAGGGCGTCAATGGAGGTCCCTCACAGAAAACACGGGGGGTAATCTGGAAAGCCACTGAAAAATTTGTAGAATTGTATTGCGGAAAAAAGCTGGCGGTGGTAAATGACGGACACAGCGCTCAGGTCGAAGCACGCTTGGTGTTTCAAACAGGCAGTGGCTCTTGATTAGAGCAGCAGTGTGTGTGTCAGTGTAGCCTGAAGTCTCAGCCTGTGTGTTTGTACTTTGGACTTTTGTCTGACGGACTTGTGTACACACAATCGGAAAATCCGACAACAGACATTTGTAAATTGAAAATTTTAAAACCTGCCCTCCAACATTTGTCTGCGGGAAGATCTGACAACAATTGTCCGATGGAGCATACAAATGGTCAGATTTTCCGCCAACAGCCTGTCATCACACAATTCCCGTCAGAAAATCAGATTGTGTGTACGAGGCTTTAGCCTTTAGTTGCAGAACCTCGCTGCAGGGTCCAATCCTGGCCTCTAGATAGGGGTTCTCCTGACACCACAATAGGAGCCCATCTGACTCTTGGAATGAGGTTTTCTAGTTACTGGCTAAGTTCAGTATATGTACACCCTACCACTTAATTCTCCTATAATTTTTAACATGCAAATGTAATTTTATTTCAAAAGTCAATGTCAATAGTTTAAAATCCACAGCTTTTGTTAGTAAAATAACCTGGTGATCCTTGTTCAGACATTTTCTGATATAGAACAGATAGCGGAATTACAAAAGGCGGTGACCCAGCAGGCTGAAATGACAAAAGGTGACCCCGCTGTAAAGAGTGGCCCCCGGAAGGCAGTGCAGCGGACCCTGCAAAAGATGATGGCCTTAGACAACGTGGAAGCATACCTAGCGCTGTTTTAGCGGGTTACATCAAGGAAAGGTCTGCCTGATAAAGACTGGTCAGATGTACTGGCTCCTTTCCTGACCGCAGACCCCCAACAAGCGTACTTCGACTTGGCCCCTGAATCAGCACATGATTATAAACTCCTGAAAGCAGAAATCCTAGCAAGGCTGGGAGTGACTGTGGTTTTAAGGGCCAACCGAGTCCCTGGCTGGAGCTTTGACAAGGCTAAGCCTGTCCGTGCACAGCTCTACCACCTGATGCACTTGTCCCAAGATCGGTTGAAACCTGAGGAAAAGACACCCACTCAGACTGTGGAAAGAGACGCACTCGATCGTTTTGTGCATGGACTACCCAGGGAGCTCCAACGGTGGGTGGCTTAGCCCGAGCCTCAGTCCCTGGATGAGATGGCTACAGCTGTTGAGCACTACAGTTGTGCAGAAAAGTTCCAGGAGAGTCCCTCTGTCACAAGAGGGCTGGCCCATTTTAAGTGCGTTCCAACACCAGTGTGGCTCCCGGTTATCGCATAGTGGCTGCTCGGAGAGATGATACAACTACCAGGAGCACCCCAGGACCTAAGCTTCCAGGAAACCAACAGGGGGAACCCTGTGAGGTTCGCTGTTGGTCCTGCCATCACCTGGGTCATCTGGCAGCCCAGTGCCCAAGTCGGGAAAAACCCATGGAATGCGACATGGGCCACCGTCGCTCCACGTTTGCCCATGCATTATGTGCTGCAACCAGCCTAAATCCGCATGAGTGTGTGGTGCAGGTCAATGGACAGGAGGTGGTAGCGCTCCTTGACTCTGGGAGTGTCATTACCCTGCTCCGGCCAGATGGGTTGCCAAGAAAGCTGGTACCAAGGGAACAGGTTGGGGGTCATCTGTGTGCATGATGATGTTAAAAACTATCCAGTGGCATGTGTGACCCTGTGTACGCCAGCAGGAATGGCTACACTAAAAGTTGGGGTTGTCCCGGGATTACCTCATGGCTTACTAATCGGGTGAGACTGCCCCATGTTTTGGGACTTGTATGAGCAAAAGCCCAAAGGTTCGGGGGTTTTCCCCAAAAAGCAATAATCCACAGAGGTGGTAAAGAATACTGTGTTGCAGGAGGATCAGTACTAGGTTGCTGAACCTGCAGGAAGTGAGCCCGGTCCCTTGGAGGTGTTTGCGGGATTGGAAGGGGAAAGTACCTCCTCTGAGCCAGATATTTCAGTTCTCGTGGGCTCCCGGGAAGATTTCCTTAGTGCTCGGATGAGGGACCCCACTTTGATCCCCGCCAGGGTACAGGCCACGGTCTTAAATGGTGAACCACAGCACCCTGGGGCAGACGTGAAGTTCCCCCATTTTGCTGTGAATCATGACTTGTTGTACCGAGTAACTAAAGTCAATAAAGAAGTGTTGGAACAACTGGTGGTAACCAAACCTTTTAGGTCTAGGGTGTTGCATTTGGCTCATAGTCATGTACTTGGGGGTCACCTTGGAATGGCTTAAACTCAGGAACGGGTTTTGCAGCATTTTTTTTGGTCCGGTGTATATCAGGAAATTAAGGACTACTGTGAGTCCTGCCCTACCTGTCAAAGAACCACTCCAATGCCCCATTTTCACAGTCCGCTGGTACCGCTTCCAATTATCGAGGTTCCCTTTGATCGCATAGCCATGGATTTGGTGGGCCCCTTTCCTAAGTCAGCTAGGGGACACCAATACATTTTAGTTGTCCTCGACTATGCCACCAGGTATCCGGAAGCAGTCCCTTTAAGAAATTGCTCATCCAAGGTCATCACACGGGAGTTGTTTCAGATGTTCATGAGAACAGGGCTCCCATCCGATATCTTGACAGACCCCGTTCATGTCAAAAGTGATGAAGGGACTCTGTAACCTGTTTAAGATTAAACACTTGTGGACTACAGTGTATCACCCACAAACTGATGGGTTAGTGGAGCGGTTCAACAAAACCTTAAAGGCAATAATAAAGAAAGCAGTTGAGGAGAATGGTCGGGATTAGGATTGCTTGTTGCCTCCCTTGTTGTTTGCCATAAGAGAGGTACCCCAGGCCTCCACGGGATTCTCCCCCTTTGAGTTGGTTCATGGGAGACACCCCCGTTGACTAATGGATATAATGACAGAGACGTGGGAACAAGAAGCTTCCCAGTATCAGAGTGTGGTAGAACACGTGTCTCAAATGTAGGACCAAATAAAAAAAGTTATGCCCATAGTACGGGAACATTTGCAGGCTGCGCAAAATGCCCAGTCATGTATATAACTGATTTTCCAAGATTAGAGAGCTTAAACCTGGGGATTGGGTGCTGGTGTTAGTGCCTACCATGAAGAGTAAGTTTCTCGCCAAGTGGAAAGGACCCTTTGAAATAGTTGAGAGGGTGGGCAAGGTTAACTATAAAGTCCATCAGCCCACCAAATGTAAACCCTACCAGATTTACCATGTTAACTTGATAAAACCATGGAAAGATAGACAGGTTTTGGCAGTTATGCCCCGTACACATGTTCCGATTATCGGACCACAAAAGTCCCTTTCGGACAGATCGTTCGATAATCTGATCATTAGTAAGCAGCTTTCGACAGCCGATCACGACAGTCCGTCCAACCAAATCCGAAGGGACAAACAGAAAAACTTTGGTCGGATGACAGCCCATCATACGACAATCGTGTAGTCAGTACAGTATGCGTCTGATAAAAGTCGTTCGACAAACACCACGCATGATCGGAAAACGAAAATAAACCAGGACACACGGGTCACACATATTTGACATCATTTAAAATATGTAGCTACGCACAATGGAAGATTTTTCCAGAATCGTACGACAAAAATCTTACACACATTTTGCACTGTTGTATTCGATCTTAGTTGTATGCAACAAAAGAAGATCTGTCTTATGATAATCAGAACGTGTGTACGGGGCATTAGTCTGAAGGTCCCAGAAGACCCCGATGCTCAGATTAAGAAGGTAGGGATTGCAGAGGCTATTTTCCCTTCTCAAAAACAGGAGTCCTGGGAGTTTTTGCAGAGGAATCGATTACAACATTAGCCAGTGCAAGTGCAAGTGCAAGTATACCGGATGGAAGCAGTGAGCAGAAAATGTGTTTACGGCTGGTTCAAACGCTTTCGAGACAGAAGGGAAACAACGGAGGATGAGTCACATTTGTGTTAGCCATCAACAAGTAGAACCCCAGACATAATCGAGTAAGTGTGATAAATGCTGGCATGAGATTGAGGACTGACTCTACGATTGATGGCGCACCATTGTCTGCCATGATTTGGGTAAGCAGAAGATCTGTTCCCCGTTTGTGCCGCACAAGCTGACTGATAAACAGAAAGCAAAACGGATGAACACTTCTGGAGATTTCATTAACATGTGTGACCAGGACCTGTCCTTTCTGACAACTATCGTCATAGGGGATGAACAAAATTAGTTTAGTTTTGTTTAGTTTCGATTCGTTATTGAACTAAATTCGTTTTGTAAAATTCGTTGCATGTGTTACATTCGTTTTTGGGATTCATCTAGTTTTGTATTTAAATTTGAAAAAATTTGACCGAATTTGAAAAAGTAAACTATAACCAATTTTGCAAAATTTGAAATTTGTATAGAAGGAAATTGAATTAGAATAGAAAAGATTAGAATAGAATCGAAAATACTAGAAAAAGAATTACATAGAACAGAAAAAATATTATATATATGTGTGTATATATATATATATATATATATATATATATATATGTGTAGGAAGGCCAGTATGGTGGCCTGAATTTATGGGAGGAGCCCGGAGGGTATTTAACCAGCCCGCTCGCCTGTGGTCTTTGTCGGTTTCCGGTGCGTGGCACTACGTCACTAGGCCGACGGCTCGTGTTTCGTTTCCATTCGGACAAACGTCTCTCTCGTGGTTTTCTTTCCCGTTCGTTTTGTACAACGTCGCCGGCTCTGTACAACGTCGCCAGCTCGACTGCCGCAGGTAAGGGTCTCGATTGACCTTCCTGTACTATTTTTAGTGTCGTTAAAACCTGAAATATCGAATCGCTCGTTAAGATAACGGTTGTTATCACTCAATACGCTCTAATTTCGCAGCGCCCTTCATTTCACGGGCATCATTTCGGTAGATATTGCTGGTAGGAAAAAACTGCACTGTTTTAGTACTTGTTATATAGTCTCGTTACCGTGTTCCACAGTCAAAATCGTTGCCAGTCGTGTCCCACGGCACAACGACTCGTACCTCTGCCATAGCTGGCTCACGTAGGTCATTTCATCATTTCACTCATTTCTGTCACGCACGGCGCTCCGATTCGAAGCCAGTCGCATCCGCTAAATGCGCCGTTTCGTTCTGGTGTGCCCCTAACTTGCTCGGCCTCATTTCGGTACATGCTCCAGAGCCCGCTCGTTGTTAAAACGACCCGGGTCTCTGTCATGGGAGTCATTTCACCTCACCTATTACGTTCGAATCGAAACCAGTCGCTTTTCTCAAAACGCACAGGTTCGATCGACGTGTCCCAGTTGCGTTGGCCTCATTTCGGTACATGCTCTAGAGCCCGTTCGTTGACGGTCGCAGGTTGCGTCCTCTCCGATTCGTAGCTCTATAATGGGAAACATTTCATTGTCACATAGTACGTTCAGTTCGAATCCGGTCGCATCCCCGTGCATCGATTCGTCCGGACGGCCCCAGGTATTTTTCGGCCTCATTTCAGTACATGCTTCAGAGTCCCGTTCGTTGTCAGTCGCAATCGCGGCACGACCGGTTCGGTCCTCTGTCATGGCAAACTTTTGTCACTCATTTCACTGTCACCTACCGCGCTCCGATCCGAATCTAGTCGCATCTATGATGCACCGATTCGTTCCGATGTGCCCCAGTTGTTACGGCCTCATTTCAGTACATGCTCCAGAGTCAGGATTCATTGTTGGTTGCAGGTTTCGGTTCTCTGATTCATGTCTCTGTCATGGGAAATCGGTTCACTGTCACGTATCACGCTTCCGATACGAATCCAGTCGCATCGTGCGCTAATTCGTCTCGGCGCGCCCCAGGTATTTCAGCCACATTTCAGTACATGCTCCAGAGCGTACACGGTTAACGGTCAGTCGCAACAGCGGCATGATCGATTCGTGCCTCTGTCATGGCAATCAAAATAATTTCGCCGCCACGTACCGCACTCCATTTCGAATCCGGTTGCATACGTAATGCACCGATTCGTTACGGTGTGCCCCAGTGCTTTAACCTAATTTCAGTGCATACTCCAGGGTCCGGTACCTCATCAGTCGCAGTCGCGGCACGTTCGACTTATGCCTCTGTCATAACACATATTTCATTAATTTGACCGTCATATACCGCGCCCCGATTCGAGTCAGTCGCATCCGTGAGGCACCGATTTGTTCCGGTGTGCTCCAATTGTTTTGTTTCCGAATTGGCTCGGTCGCATTTCGTTACATGCTCCACAGTTCATCTCATCACTTTTCGTCTGAAACGTCGGTTATCGCAATCAGCCTATGTCACAGCAAACATTTCACTCATTCACTGCACACTCTTGTCACTTGAGTCTAATCCACTCATACCAACAATACATTGGTTCGCACCCGTCACGTCAGCATTACAGGTATCGTTCGCATGTTGCCTGTCATTCCTCCAAGTCCGACACTCACTATAGATCGATCCTTCGTGCTTCGAATTTCAGCCAAGGGTCTCGATTCGTTCGTTAAAACCTTCACCTCACTACTACTCCCCCTGATAGTCGCACAATCCAATGCATCTTGGTTTCCTTTCATACATCTTACGATCGGTTCCTATCAGGATTTGTTACATATAGTTACAAAGATTCGTGTCAGTTTCATTTTCATACACGCTACAACCCGTTTCAATTCCAGTCGCCCCAGCGGCAAATTGAGTCGCACCGGGTTCATCCCGTACTCTCCACAGTCTCATATATATTAGATTAAATTCATACACTCTAAAACGGGTTTTGTCAGATTAATTTCATGCGATCGGCTCATATAAGATTCGGTTTGTTCGACCGATTCATATCGGATTCATTCCATACACATCCAAGAAACAACTTCTTGCAAATCACTGCTAGCACGCACCCAAGCATACGCTCCCTGCAATCATTACAAACATGTTTCCAGGCACAGACTTCTTGTAGTCGTTGCAAGCACACGTTCAAGCATGGACGTCTTGCAATCGTTGCAAACACGCATCCAAGCATAGACTTCTTGCAATCGTTGCAAGTACGCATCCAAGCATAGACTTCTTGGAATCGTTGCAAGCACGCATCCAAGCATAGACTTCTTGCAATCGTTGCAAGCACGCATCCAAGCATAGACTTCTTGCAATCGTTGCAAGCATGCATCCAAGTATAGACTTCTTGCAATCATTGCAAGCACGCATCCAAGCATAGACTTCTTGCAATCGTTGCAAGCACGCATACAAGCATAGACTTCTTGCAATCGTTGCAAACACGCATTCAAGCATAGACTTCTTGCAATCGTTGCAAGCACGCATTCGAGCATAGACCTCTTGCAATCATGGCAAACACGCATTCAAGCATAGAACTCTTGCAATCATTGCAAGCAGATGTCCAGGCACAAGCTTATTGCAATCATTGCTAGCAGGCAGTTCTGGCTAGCTCAATAGATTGCTTTAGGAAAGCCTGGATACTTTCCTAAATGTACATTATATAACGGGGTACTTATGTTTTTAGGTAAAGTTGATCCAGGGAAAAATCCGATTGCCTCTCGAGGGATCAGGAAGGAATTTTTTTTTTCCCCTGCTGTAGCAAATTGGACTATGCTCTGCTGGGGTTTTTTGCCTTCCTCTGGATCAGCTGTGGGTGTAGTATTGGGTATGTTGGGTTGTGCGATACTTTGTTTATTTAATTTGTGGTTGGACTGGATGGACTTCTGTCTTTTTCGACCTGGCTACCCATGTATCCTACCATAACTCCTTGCTATCGTTGCAAGCACGCATCCTGGCATAACTCCTTACAATTGTTGCAGGCTCGCATCCTGGCATAACTCTTTTCAATCGTTGCAAGCACCTATCCTGGCATGACTCCTTACAACTATGGCAAGCACGCATCCTGGGGAACGCCTTGCAAATCGTTGCAGGCACGCATCCTAGCATAACATCTTGCAATCGTTGCAAGCACGCATCTTGGCATAACAGCTAAGCAATCATTGCAGGCACGCATCCTGGCATAACTTCTTACAATCATGGCAAGCACGTATCCTGGTGTAACTCCTTGCAATCGTGGCAGGCACGCGTCCTAGCATAACATCTTGCAATCGTTGCAAGCACGCATCTTGGCATTACATCTTGCAATCGTTGCAAGCACGCATCCAAACACACGTTCGAGCACAACTCCTGCAGTCTTCGCAAAGCACATGCGGTAACACGAATTTCTCAGAGTCACTACGAACACATCTCCAGTGACAAACTCCCGTGCCATTGTCGCAAGCACATGTTTAAACACAACTTTTGCAATCGTGCCAAGGCTCGCGACTTAGCATAACTTCTTGCAATCATTCTTTGCTAGCACATTCTCAGTGGCCCACAAACTGGCTACACGTTGTTTTCATCAGCACTTAATTGGCCATTTGTCTTCTGTGGCTTTTCTTACAAGCCATTCACCGTTCCCTGTCTGTCATCTCTCCCTTAGGACAGTTGAGTTCAACTTCCGTCCTGCACCGGGATCGTGTTGACACACGCAACTGGCTTCTTCTTGTTACACAGTCAGGCTATACCTAGCCAGCGTTCAGCATTTCTTATCCTTACAGGACCCGGAGAGCCATCTGTCTTACGGCCCATACAGTAAGATCCCCACTACGAGGCATCTAGAGGCATCAGCCCATAGCCAACAGCATACACTCGCCCATCACATCTGCCATCTTTAGGGACACATAAAATCCTCGCACATTCCCCAGTCTAGTCAACCAAGCGGCCATCTACCGGGCCCTTTGTGGTTTTCACGGCCTACCCAGTTTATCGTTAGTAGCACTGGCAGCCAAGTGCTACACAGACACCACCTGACGAATGGTCAAAATCTACAATACGGGCCATCCCCCAGGGTCAATCTTTATGTCACGCCTCCTGGTCTCCCTCTCACGGACGCAGGACCCCTCTTAGATCCTTAATTTAGATGCCGTAGCATTAGCAGTCCTATCTATGTCGGAAGGTCCCTTACTGCATGGATTGGTATAGCGATGTTTATACCATCTACGATGCCCCGTCACCCCTGGTAGTGACGGATGCCGCAGCCTCCACAGGCTTCGCTGCAATTTTTGGCCACCACTGGCTTACAGAACCATGGCATCAGGGATACTCCTAAACCCCGGGTTTACCTGGACTTCCTCCCTCTTCAAGCTATACCTGGTCATGACAGCCTCTCGACTCTGGGGTCATGTCAAGACAGGACAGGCCATGGCTTTCACCACCGACAACTGGGCCGAGGTTGATCTTGTTGATGAAGCTAGGTCAGGACCGCTCTCGGTTAGGTCCTTCTACCCAGCCTACACCTCGACCTCGGTCCATACCGTGGTCACTCTTTAGTATTTGAGCACCCTTGGCAGCATGTTGGCCTGGGTCCCAAGTCACGTCATTGAGAGACTAAGCAGTTGGAACCCTGCCTACCTCGCCCAGTACATCCCCAATCCTCGTGTGGAAATGGCACAAGCATTCACCAAACTCGCTCATCCAATTAAGCTAAAACGAATAAAACTACACCCCTACCTGAATGTTTTTGCCCCCTTATTTTGGTATACCGACCATCAGACCAGGGCACACTTCAGGTCCATTTCATGTTGTTAATCTTATGGTAAAGTCTATTGGTTCATATCCGTATCGGCCATAGGGCTTCGACCATAAGTAGGAAGGCCAGTATGGTGGCCTGAATTTATGGGAGGAGCCCAGAGGGTATTTAACCAGCCCGCTCGCCTGTGGTCTTTGTCGGTTTCCGGTGCGCGGCACCCACCCTCCCATCCCCTTTTCAGGGCATTTCTCAAATTCATTTCTCTTCACAATATATTAATTTCTAATCTAGGGTATGCCCCCTTATTTTGGTATACCGACCATCAGACCAGGGCACACTTCAGGTCCATTTCATGTTGTTAATCTTATGGTAAAGTCTATTGGTTCATATCCGTATCGGCCATAGGGCTTCGACCATAAATATATATATATAAACATCTTCTGAAATTCGAATTTTGTATGGAAGGAAATTGAATTCCAATATAAAAGATTAGAATAGAATATAAAATAATATAAAAGAATAGCATGGAAAAACAATAAAACAGAATAGAAAAAAAATATATAATATATTATATTCTAATCTTTTCTATTCCAATTTAAATTCATTCTGTAACAAATTCCAATTTTGGAAGATGGTTATATATATATATATATATATATATATATATATATATATATATTACATGGAGAAAAGGAGAAAATGATCTGGCACAAACCACAGTGACAAGCCTCCATCCCCAATATATGGGATATTATGTCAATCTTTGGGACATGAAAACATACAATTTTGTAAAAAGAAAACCTTTAAACATTGGTTTGTGAATTTATCTCTCCAAAAATGTATATATTTATAAATCTGAAAAAAAATGTATGTATATATATATATATATATATATATGTGTATATATATATATATATATATATATATATATATATATATATATATATATATATATATATATATATATATATATATATATATATATGTATATATATATATATATATATATATGTATTATTTTTATTTGATTTTTTTATTATTATTTTTTTTTTTAATATGGACGCTTTGGACTTAGGAGCATAAGGAAGAAAATAATTGGATTTTTTTCAAAGTTCATGAAAGATGAAAACATAGAATTTTGGAAATTATTCAAATGGCAAAATGTGCACAATTGTGTTATAAAGATATAAAGATGTAAACCCATGAGTGTAGATACAGCTTTTGTGTATTATAAACAATTGCTATAAATAATATAATTGCAAATTTATCTCTCCAAAGGCTAATTAAATATAAGTTAATTTTTATTTATTTTTTTAAATATGGACGTTTTGGACTTGGAGGCATAGGAAAAAAATATATATCTGGATTTCATTATGTCACTGTTTGAGAGATGCTTTCAAAACCGATGAAAAAATGAAAACAGAATATTTTGGAAAAAGTAAACTTTCAAACATCCGTTTGTCAATTTAGATCTCCAAAAGTTAATTAAACATAATTTGAAAAAAAAAAAATATATATATATATATTTATATATATATATATATATATATATATATATATATATATATATATATATATATATTGTAAATATGGATGCTTTGGACTTGGAGGACTTTTTATGAGGGAAGTCACTGGAAAAATAAAAATAAAATGATGGAAATATGTAAATATAAAGATTTAATTTATTCTGAAGTCAGAATCAAACCATATAATGATTGAGTACATGCTGCAATAAAGTAATAAATTCATAATGAGCCATGGAGAAACTGACATATATCACATAGGTTTAGGTCAGATGTGTGCCCCAATTATTTATGTTTTTCTTTATGTATAAATTTGATTATGTACTGTATACCATGAATTCCTTTATTTACTATATGATATATGTCAAGTATATGTACTCAATGTAGTCAATCATGATATGGTTTGATGCCGATCTCAGAATAAATTAAATCTATATGTTTACATATTTCCATCATTTTATTTTCATTTTTTTCAGTGACTTCCCTCATATAAAGTCCCATGTCTTTTCCCAGTCTTTTCTGGTTTGCAAATCTTTTTCTTATGCCTCCAAGTCCATAACATCCGTATTTAAAAAAAAGAAATAAAAAAAAAAAAATATATATATATATATATATATATATATATATATATATATATATAATTTTCAAATTATGTTTAATTAACTTTTGGAGATCTAAATTGACAAACGGATGTTTGAAAGTTTACTTTTTCCAAAATATTCTGTTTTCTTTTTTTTTATCAGCTTTGAAAGCATCTCCCAAAGAGTGACATAATGAAATCCAAATATTATTTTTTTTCTTATGCCTCCAAGTCCAAAACTTCCATATTAAAAAAAAAAAAAAAAAATTAAACTTATTTTTAATTAGCTTTTGGAGAGATACATTTGCAAACCATTTTTTATTTTTTTTGTAATACTGTGAAAGCTATTGGTTTAATTGTTTGGGTTAAATATTTATATACAAGCATTCATTTTAGTGTACTCTGCTTTAGATGTGACCCCACAAAACCAAATACTAGAACTCCATATAATTTTGCAATCTGTTTTTCAATCTATTTATTTTTCTGCCTGTGGAAACCCGTTTTTTTTTTTTTTTTTTTTCCTATACAGATTTTGCTGATATTTATTGAGCATGATTTTCTATTTGAAAATTTGAACCACGAGTTAGGTGAATAAATGTTTTCAAGGCATCAAAATGTAGGTGTCACTTTATTTTTGTCATTTTTCACACACATGTCACACTCATCCTCATTTGGAGGTTGATAGGTACGTTGGGAAAAAGAGTTATTTTGACATGTGCCTCGTGATTGCAGCAGCATTTCAGTAGATCTTTCTGGCCCTATAAAAAAATACTCCTCAATTGGTTCGTGTTTTGTTCCCAAGCACGGCATGAAGAAATTGCGGCATTTCCGAATCCCAACCAACTTATAAATAGGATGCTGAGATTGCCACTGTTAACATGAGGAGCTTTGCAATGACAATGTACTGGAATTGATGTCCAAGGTAAAAAAAAAAAAAATAAGAAAAAAAATCCTTACTTGACACATGACATATATAAAAAAAAAAAAAAGAAAAAATATATAGAATAATATGAAATATAGATTTGACTACAAGTGAAAATGCATATATATCATATTATGGTTTAAAGTATGATTTCCTAAAGTTGGTGAACATTGATGGCCTTTATTCCTATGCATAGCATTCAGGCTGTTGTACAGAAATTGTAGTTCTACTTATTTATTTTGACACTGTTGATCCAGAGAAAGCAAAATATAACCCAAGGGACTTGAGTGCCAATTTATTCTCCAAAACTGAGGGGGGAAAAAAATCCCTGCACATCAATGACAGTAATATTTATTCTATGGGAAAGAATGGTAAGGAGGATATCTTGACTTATTTAAAGTTATTTTTGTAGCATATATCTGAAAAATATTTTTTACTTTCTATATTTTTCTTTCTTTCTCTACTTTTTCTCTCCAATTAACCTTCTTTGTTTAAAGTTGATTTAAAACCTAATTGCTAAAAAAAATCTCATAGAAGATTTATTATGTTAATATAATTTCCAAAATCATTTTAATATTTTTTTTTTATAGATTTTATCTCTTTATTAATGATTTAACCACTTGCTGACAACGCTATAGCCAAATGACGGCTAGTTCTGGGAGGCCGTTATATGACCCATCAGGCCCATCAGTGCTGCCTATCAGTGCCGCCCAACAGTGCTGCCTATCATTGGCACCTATCAGTGCCGCCTATCAGTGCCCATCAGTGCCACCTCATCAGTGCCCACCAGTGATGCTTTAGCAGTGCCCACCAGTGCCACCTCATCAGTGTCCATCAGTGCAGCCTTTCAGTGACCATCAATGCCCATCAGTGCCATCTCATCAGTGCCCATCTATGCAACCTATCAGTGGCCACCAGTGCCGCCTCATCAGTGCCCACCAGTGCCACTTTATCAGTGCCCACCAGTGCCTCCTCATCAGTGCCCACCAGTGCCGCTTTATCAGTGCCCACCAGTGCCTCCTCATCAGTGGCCCCCAGTGCTGTTTCATCAGTGCTGCCTCATCTGTGTCCATCAGTTTATTGATTGATTTGCGCAAAAGTTATAGCATCTAAAAACTAGGGGATAGATTTATGGCATTTGTATTATTTTTTTTTTTACTAGTAATAGCGGCGATCAGCGATTTTTATCGTGACTGCAACACTATGGCAGGCACATCGGACAATTTTGACACATTTTTTGGGACCATTGGCATTAATACAGCGATCAGTGCTATAAAATTGCATTGATTACTGTAAAAATGACACTGGCATTGAAGGGGTTAACCACTAGGGGGTGGGGGAGGGGTTAAGTGTGTCCTGGGGAGTGATTCTATCTGTAGGGGGGATGGGCTAGCAGTGACACGACACTGATCGCTGCTCCCGATGACAGGGAGTAGACGATCAGTATCCTGTCACTAGGCAAAATGGGAAATCGGCATCTCCCTGTTCTTCAGCTCCGTGACACGATTGCGGGCACCCAGAGGACATCGAGTCCGCAGGTCCCGCGGGCATGGTCATGGAGCTTGCAGCAGGCGCATCGGGAAATTCAAAGTAACGTACGTGTACGTTACTCTGCCCAGCCATGCCATTCTGCTGACGAATAAGTACAGGAACCGGTCGGCAAGTGGTTAACTATAATAGAATATGGATATTTGTATTTTGTGCACTATTGATGCACTATTGGGCATTTGCTCAATCAATTGCTGTTGTGCACTGTACTGATTGTTTTTATACAGATTTTCATGATTTATGGTCTAACACCATGGATATTGTTTGCACTTTTGCCCTTTAACTGCATGCCGACCAGCCGCTGCAGTTGTATTGCGGCAGCATGGTTCGGCTGCGCAAATTGCCGTTATGCTACGTCGGTAGCATAAATGGAGCCCCCTAGTGGCCGTTTATGCTACTGACGTAGTATAACGGCGATTTGCGCAGCCGACCCATGCTGCAGCAGTACAACTGCGGCGGCTGGTCGGCATGCAGTTAAAGTGCTCCCGGGTCTCGAGTCTCGATCGCCGCTGGGCTCCCGCGATCGCTTGGGGCACATGGAGAACCAGGAGCTGTGTGTGTACACACCCAGTTTCCGGTTCTCTGAGGAGTGAACTTGCAGATCGTCTTTTCATACAGTGTATGAACAGCGATCTGTTAGTTTCCCTGTACAGTCCCATCCCCCCTTCGGTTAGAACACATACTAGGATACATATTAACCCCTTCACTGCCCCCTAGTGTTAAACCCTTCAATGCCAGTGACATTTTTACAGTAATCAATGCAATTTTAATCGCACTGATCACTGTATTAATCCAATGGTCCCAAAAATGTGTCAAAATTGTCCGACATGTCTGACATAATGTCGCAATCATGACAAAAATCGCTGATCGCCGCCATTACTAGTACAAAAAAAATATGAATAATATAAAAAAATATATAATATAATATAATATAATATAAAAAAATAAAAATATTAATAATAAAAAAAATGCCATAAAACTATCCCCTAGTTTGTATACTATAACTTTTGCACAAACAAATCAATAAACGCTTATTGTGATTTTTTTTTTTTTTACCAAAATCATGTAGAAGAATAATACGCATCGGCCTAAACTGAGGAAAAAAAAATGTTTTTTTTATATATTTTTGGGGGATATTTATTATAGCAAAACGTTAAAAATAATACGTTTTTTTTTTCAAAATTGACGCTCTTTTTTTGTTTATAGCGCAAAAAATAAAACCCGCAGAGGTGATCAAACACCACCAAAAGAAAGCTCTATTTGTGGGGAAAAAAAGAATGTCAATTTTGTTTGGGAGCCACGTCGCATGTCCACTGTCAGTTAAAGTGACGCAGCGCCGAATCGCATAAAGTGGTCTGGTCTTTGGCCAGCCAAATGTTCCGGGGCTTAAATGGTTAATATTTAGTTATACATATTTATCAATTTATAGCGCTGCACTTTTTTTTTTTTTTTGCTATATATCTGCTTATGTGCCTACTATGTGAGTTATATTGCTTAGATGGTGTATGTTATTGTTGTCCATCATTTCTTTTATTTTTTATTTTTTTACACAATGTTTCTGTTCCTGTTTTATTTATTTTGTTGCAAATAGAATTTCGACACAAAGTAAACCAGGCTACCATATCTAAAATAGAGCGTTTAGGTCCTGAAAATAGCTAAAAAAAAAAATTTCTTTAGCCTGAAATAAGAAAAAAAAAAAAGAGATTTGAATCGCCTTCGCTGGGAGTCACAATGGTGGATCTCTGTTTGCAATGCAATGCTGTAAAAATGAGGAGGAGTGAATCTATATTTCTCATTGCTATATTGCCTCTTTTTAATACAGAAGAACATTTTTTTTTCTTATGTTCAGAGACAAGAAAATCAATCAGAATTCTGTTTTACCATAGCATTTTATTGTCACATGATTAAGTTTCATAAAAATAGGACATTTGCTGTAGCCGTGTAGGGTATTACTAATACCAGGGGTGATAGACACAGGACATAAACTTTATAACAGGCATTTCCATTCCGTAATAAAGACAGTGAACAGTGAACCCAACACGCAGGAGGCAGCAGACAAACGTTATCATTTCTTCTGAAGGGTTACAATTTAAAGATGAACTCCAGGCAGATATAAAGGATACAAATTACTTCGACTCTCTATTCATTAATATATACTAAAATGTATTTTTCAAAACCTGAAATTTCACTTTATATCAGCCTCTTGCAATTACATCACTTTGTTTCCTTTCACACAACACCATGCTATTGTCAGAACAACATATACACACTCTAATCTAGCCTCTTTTCACCTTTCAGTGGTAACTACACCTTGTATATATGTAATTGAATACATCTTGGAATATTTCCTTCTTTTGAGATACTAAATATATCTCTTTATAGCAAACCAACCCCCTGAAGAAGACCATATGGGTCGAAACGCGTCCGGGCATGGTCACAACAGACCAATCATATGTGATGCTGTTTGCTTTCTGTAAATGTGAAATGTTTTTGTTATCGGAAACATGCTATTGACCTCACATGTTTCCAATCATTTTTTTTATATAATTCCTTTCTGAATTACTTATATTTCTATTTTAAAGCCCCCCGGGGGAAGCTTCCCAGGTTACACAAATTGTTTTGGGGTGTGCAGCTGTTGTACCCCTCTTGTTTGTGTCTTTCCTTTTGCTACATACTAAAATGTATTTTTCAAAACCTGAAATTTCACTTTATATCAGCCTCTTGCAATTCCATCACTTTGTTTCCTTTCACACAACACCATGCTATTGTCAGAACAACATATACACACTCTAATCTAATTAACACAAATTAATTACTATAAAAATATATGAACATCTTAATACCTAATAAACATATGGAATCTGTTAGGTATCTAATGTTGTAAACTTAACACGAGCTTCATAAAGGAGACATATATTGATAATAAACAACTGGAATCCGTTTGACATTTTGTAATATGTTAGGACTTTTTGGAATCCCGCTTTGATGCACTGATATCATTAGGAATTTTCTGCAGGTGTTGGCCTCCCTTACCCTCTCTTTTCACCTTTCAGTGGTAACTACACCTTGTATATATGAAAGTGAATACATGTTGGAATATTTCCTTCTTTTTAGATACTAAATATATCTCTTTATAGCAAACTAATCCCCTGAAGAAGACTATATGGGTTGAAACGCGTCCGGGCATGGTCCCCACAGACCAATGATATGTGATGCTGTTTGCTTTCTGTAAATGTGAAATGTTTTTGTTATCGGAAACATACTATTGACCTCACATGTTTCCAGTAAAATATGTTTATATAATTCATTTCTGAATTACTTATATTGCTGTTTTAAAGCCCCGCCCCCCCCCCGGGGGAACCTTCCCATGTTATACAAATTGTTTTGGGGTGTGCAGCTGTACTTAAATGTGTTTTCAAAACCTGAAATTTCACTTTATATCAGCCTCTTGCAATTTCATCACTTTGTTTCCTTTCACACACCACCATACTATTGTCAGAACAACATATACACACTCTAATCTAATTAACACAAATTAATTACTATAACAATATATTAACATCTTAATACCTAATAAACATATGGAATCTGTTAGGTATCTAATGTTGTAAACTTAATACGATCTTCATAAAGGAGACATATATTGATCATAAACAACTGGAATCCGTTTGACATTTTGTAATATGTTGGGACTTTTTGGAATCACGCTTTGATGCATTGATATCATTAGGAATTTGCTGCAGGTGTTGGCCTCCCTTACCCTCTCTTTTCATCTTTCAGTGGTAACTATATCTTGTATATATGTAATTGAATACATCTTGAAATATTTCCTTCTTTTGAGATACTAAATATATCTCTTTATAGCAAACCAACCCCCTGAAGAAGACCATATGGGTCGAAACGCGTCAGTGCATGGTCACAACAGACCAGTGATATGTGATGCTGTTTGCTTTCTGTAAATGTGAAATGTTTTTGTTATCGGAAACATGCTATTGACCTCACATGTTTCCAATCATTTTTTTTATATACCTGTAATTCCTTTCTGAATTACTTATATTTCTGTTTTAAAGCCCCCCCCCCCCCCGGGGGAACCTTCCCAGGTTACACAAATTGTTTTGGGGTGTGCAGCTGTTGTACCCCTCTTGTTTGTGCCTTTCCTTTTGCTACATACTAAAATGTATTTTTCAAAACCTGAAATTTCACTTTATATCAGCCTCTTGCAATTCCATCACTTTGTTTCCTTTCACACAACACCATGCTATTGTCAGAACAATATATACACACTCTAATCTAATTAACACAAATGAATTACTATAACAATATATTAACATCTTAATACCTAATAAACATATGGAATCTGTTAGGTATCTAATGTTGTAAACTTAATACGATCTTCATAAAGGAGACATATATTGATAATAAACAACTGGAATCCGTTTGACATTTTGTAATATGTTGGGACTTTTTGGAATCACGCTTTGATGCATTGATATCATTAGGAATTTGCTGCAGGTGTTGGCCTCCCTTACCCTCTCTTTTCACCTTTCAGTGGTAACTATACCTTGTATATATGAAATTGAATACATCTTGAAATGTTTCCTTCTTTTGAGATACTAAATATATCTCTTTATAGCAAACCAACCCCCTGAAGAAGACCATATGGGTCGAAACGCGTCCAGGCATGGTCACAACAGACCAATCATATGTGATGCTGTTTGCTTTCTGTAAATGTGAAATGTTTTTGTTATCGGAAACATGCTATTGATCTCACATGTTTCCAGTAAAAAAAAATTCTATAATTCCTTTCTGAATTACTTATATTGCTGTTTTAAAGGCCCCCGCCCGGGGAACCTTCCCATGTTACACAAATTGTTTTGGGGTGTGCAGCTGTACTAAAATGTGTTTTTCAAAACCTGAAATTTCACTTTATATCAGACTCTTGCAATTCCATCACTTTGTTTCCTTTCACACAACACCATGCTATTGTCAGAACAACATATACACACTCTAATCTAATTAACACAAATGAATTACTATAACAATATATTAACATCTTAATACCTAATAAACATATGGAATCTGTTAGGTATCTAATGCTGTAAACTTAATACGATCTTCATAAAGGTGACATATATTGATAATAAACAACTGGAATCCGTTTGACATTTTGTAATATGTTAGGACTTTTTGGAATCGTGCTTTGATGCATTGATATCATTAGGAATTTGCTGCAGGTGTTGGCCTCCCTTACCCTCTCTTTTCACCTTTCAGTGGTAACTACACCTTGTATATATGAAATTGAATACATGTTGGAATATTTCCTTCTTTTTAGATACTAAATATATCTCTTTATAGCAAACCAACCCCCTGAAGAAGACTATATGGGTCGAAACGCGTCCGGGCATGGTCCCCACAGACCAATGATATGTGATGCTGTTTGCTTTCTGTAAATGTGAAATGTTTTTGTTATCGGAAACATGCTATTGACGTCACATGTTTCCATTAAAATATTTTTATATAATTGCTTTCTGAATTACTTATATTGCTGTTTTAAAGCCCCCCCCCCCCCCCGGGGAACCTTCCCATGTTACACAAATTGTTTTGGGATGTGCAGCTGTTGTACCCCTCTTGTTTGTGTCTTTCCTTTTGTTACATGCTAAAATTTATTTTTCAAAACCTGAGTACTGTCCGTGATACTTTTTTTATTTGCACTAACATACAATTTTTCAGGACAAGCTTTCGGGTATGTCCCCTTCTTCAAGCATGCTTGAAGAAGGGGACATACCCGAAAGCTTGTCCTGAAAAATTGTATGTTAGTGCAAATAAAAAAAGTATCACGGACAGTACTCAATTTTCTCTGTCACAATTGCACTAATACGGCTACTATCACATTAAGTTTTTCAAAACCTGAAATTTCACTTTATATCAACCTCTTGCAATTCCCTGTACAATAGCGCTCAGAATAGAGCAGAACAAGGAGCCAATCAACTGTGCTGCAATGCTCATATGCTATAATGTAGCGCTAATCAATAAATGAAAAATAAATGGTGAAGTGACTAGCACCAACCAAAATAACTATAAAGTCCCAAGAATGAAGTGAATCAGTCCTCGGAATCCATATGAGTCTCAGATGTAGTGGTTCATATGATGCATAAGCAAAATCCAGAAGGCATCCGAGACAATAACATCAAAATGAAATGTAAAAAAAGTGGGTACTCTTACCAGAGCCACAGGACCTGTATGTGGGCAACACCAGGTCAAACGGGCATACACGAATGAATCCTCGACTCTACAGGAACCATGCGACAGTTCACAGGTGGTCCATCAGCCAATGGAGAGGCTGTGGGTCTGTCAATCAGTAGAGAAGCAGTCAACACCGGCTTAAGGGTTCCAATCTTCCTTTGTAAGGTTCTAATGGTGGAAAAATGGTCTCTGACCAGTAACTCAACAGTGGAGAAAAAACTCACGGAGGCAATCATATGTAAAACAAAAAGAACAACGACTTGCCATAGTGTAGATCAAAAACAGGATTTGCTGTTTATTGGCATAAAACCAGCATATACAATAAAAAGAAAAAAAAAAAAAACGTGATCACGTGATAAAAAGCAATACAGGGAACATAGAAACCCCGCCCTACGCGTTTCGTCCCAAAGGACTTCTACTGGGGCATCAGATGGACAAAGAGATTATATAATTAGTCAGCCTCTTCTCCTTTCACTGGAGGCTTGGGGAAGGGCAAAACTTCTAAGCGACAATAAACCGCAGCAGAAAAAAAAATCAGGGTTCCTTTCCTTGCCACACAGGGCTGTGCTGTGTTGCTGAGCTTTGTAAATTTCAGGACTGGATTAAAAAAAAAACACAAGTCATTTGACCAGTAATTAGGCTTAAAGAGGAACTGCAGTCTGCTCACATAGTTTGTAATATAAACATCTTTGCCATTCTGAAGCTTCCCTCCAATCACTTTGCATATTATGATATGGAAAAAGCTTGGGACTTTGGACAATTATGGGGTGATTTTTGACTGTCGGTGCCCGGCACTGACGATGGTAGCCGTTTTTGTGAGTCACTCTAGTCAATCTTTTACTTTTGCCCTTATTTGGGCTAAAATTTCTATTTTACGATTATTTAGATATAGTGTCATCTACGCATACTTACATAATCTTTATAGATAAGACGGGTTGTGCCTCTTCCGGAAGAAGTGATGTTTCACGAAACGCGTAGATCATATTGTGCTGCAACCCGTTTGATTTTTAATACTTACTTTATGTACATTAGTGTTCTTGCTCTGATTCTTATAAGTATTTTTGCTGTATCATTGCTGTAGAGACTGATTCTATGTAATGTTTCAATCAAGTTACGATGTGGTCACTATTGTTGACAGACTTTTTCAATAAAGATTGTCTTTTATGTGCATCAACCTTTGTATTATGGGTCACTGTACTTATACATAGGTTACGCTCGCCGCATTAATCTTTGGGCACACACCTCATTTAAAGTCCCAACTCTTTTCCTTTCCACTTTGAATATTATTTGATATATACTGGGATTCTGTACTTGCCAAAATGTGCTGCAGAAATCTTCCTCCACTGAGTCTGGCTGCAGCCATTTCAACTGTGGGCAGCTGAAGCTGCTGCCTGTTCCCTTCCTGGATTTACACAGACGCACAGAGGCACTCATCCAGCTCTGCAGCTCTCATTGGCCCTCTTATGACTCACCTCCCTCCATTCCTAGCAAACTCTCATGAGAGTGAGAGAGAGAGATGTGCATGATGTCATAAGCCGAGGCTAATGACCAGACAAGAAACAGGAAGTGGGTTGTATAAAGTATTTACTGGCAGGAAAAAGATGTTTTACTATCCAAAGTTAAATCAACAAGAGCAGAAGATTTAATAGATGGCAAGATGAAAAAAATGACTGAAGTTCCACTTTAAATGTATTTAGCTTTTTGCCTGGAGCTCTGTCTTAACCTCTTGTCGCCCACTTATGTGCAGGGGCAAATAGAGTGGGCTTGTTTTTTTTTTTTTTGCCCTGCAGTGATTTTGCACAGAGCAGCCCCGACCCCCCCTCTTCTCGGGTCCCACGGCGCTCTCCGTAGCTCCAAAGTTTTTATCATGTCTGAATATATAATTTATTGCATAAAAAAACCTTGACCAATGGTAAGCGCTTCTTTCTTCTGGGACACCTTACCAGAAAAAGATGCCTTAGAAGTGCTTATCATTGATCAGCACAGTCATGTAGCTTCACTGAGCAACAGTGGCGACCACAGCCAACCTGGTCCGTCGGTCGGATCACCAGCACCCCTCCAGATCAGTTACTAGCCCCTCACTCACCATCTATGGCACAGTGGCTTCCCCTGTGTCTCCTCCTCGGCATCATGGTGGCCATGTGTCTCCTCCCTCCTCCTCCTAGGCCAGTAGGATCACTTCTCCTTTCGGCCAATTGGGAAACGGGTCTCAGAACCCACTTCCTGATTGGCCCGGAAGGAGAATCATTGTGAAAATAGCAGTTATTCATTCTCTAATGTCACACAACTGGGTGGGCTCAGGGGCACAGTGGTCTGCCCCCCTTCCCCACCCTTTTTTGATGCCTATTAGAGCCTCTGCCTTTAATCACATGCTTCAAAACAAATAAACCATTGGAATCCATGC